>NC_141873.1:426488011-426639526 GCF_056163025.1 Triticum urartu | reverse complement strand
TTAATTATGGAATTCCATTTATATGGAAACCTGGATGAATTGTTGTTGAGCCCATCGACAACATCCACGTCCTCTCCATGATTTTGTCAAACATTAAGTGAGTGTTGGAAACTTTTGAAAGCATCTCTTCATGCTAGCTCATGAAGCATATGTTGGATGAAAGAAGTGACTTCCTCTGATTCACATGCATTTGGTGCAAGTTGCCGCCGTGAGTTCGAGAAAGTTAGTTTTGCTTCCTCTGGAATCATCCCAAGTCAGTCATGCACGTGCGAAGTATCCCATGGTCTGATAGACTGATCATCTTCATTCCATATGAATTCCATAGCACACTAAGCCACTGATTGACCTGTTCCAGGAAAAGGAGTTGTTGTGCTATCCTAGGTCATGCACAAGATTTCGATATCCTCAATGATGGTTCCCCACCAGAACTCGGTAGTGTTTTACTATAAGACTACTATGTGGTCATACTTGTCTGGGACAACGTGTTCACATGTTGTAGCAGAACTAGCTCATGTTTTGGAGCTTGCTATCGCAGTTCATTCCCCGAGAATCTCGCAACATCATCTCGTCGATTTGTGTTGCAAACTTTCATTTTCCTTTCTAGACTCGATGAGTCTGGAATATCCTGACACCAACCAGATCTGAATCTCACGCAGGTATGATGGTTGGAGCATTTTCCAAGAACTATAATATTGGTCTCTCGATAACCGGTAAAGTGGATGTCGTGGCCAACACATCCAGCCGGAAGACCTATTATTGTAGTATCTCGATTGAAGAAAGTTGGCCACCTTCCCATGAGGATTTCGTAGGATTTACCTCCGTAGCTAATCCTTACGGATTCTTGTGCTCCCGAAGTCCGACCTTTCACTTGATGTCCTAGATACCAAACCATATCAATAAATGAGTTATCCTAGCACATCAAGGAGAACATTAGAAGCGGAGTGCTAAATTTCTCTCGGTCGATTATCCAGATTTTGTTTCCTTGGCCTCACTAAGGTGAAATCTGAGAAAGTGTTATCTTCCTTTGCATCGGCATCATCCATCACCATTCATCATGGTGGTATGTTGTGTTGCCAGGATCCTTGCCACGGATGTTGGTAGAACCTTGATGAATATGGAAATGCTCAAGTTCTTGAGAGCACGCGTAAGCAAAATCATCCCTTGCATTGTCTTCAACAAGGTACTCCACATCATCTATTCTAGTCAGGGTATGCCATTTCTTCGAGCTATTTCAAACGATCAATTGTAAATTACCTCAGGCTAGTATAGAGAGTTTCAATGATCTTTGTATCAAAAGTAATTCTTTTTGCCACTTAAGGGAAATGCTCTATGAGTCACTTTTCCCTAAGGTGTTCCGTTATGGAGTCATGGCAAATTACTTCCTTGCTACTTTGAAACCATGCACCATCCTACTCCAGCGTGGAGTTGTTGCCTACCAATTTGAACCCCTGTCATCTATTACCTCCCATCTCTCTCGATGTGTGTTTTGTGTCTCAGCCCAAGAGATGTTTTAACATCTCACTCCATGAGTTGATCTTGAGTTGCTTGATCTTTGATAAGATCGTTTCCTGTAGAGTTTCCTTCCGCCGTCATCATGTTGGATGAAGAGCTCAGACGCGAAGACGTCAAGATCAATTGGAGAAATGAATCAACATCTTCGAGGAGGGCAAGCGGATCATGAAGATGGTGTTAGCTTTGTGTCCCCTCTGTCTTCTTACCTCACGTCTTGAATCTCCGGGCGAGATTCTTGTTTAGTGGGGGTGAGTTGTCACAGCCCTAGAATTGTTTGCATTAGTTGCATAAGAGAGCATCCATGCATCATGTCTAAATTCTAAAAGTTGAATTGAGGTTAGTTCAAACCCTCAGAAATCACTTCAGAAATAATCAACATTAAAAATCTTTTTAAATGAGTCCAAGGAAATGTTCCTGTTATTCTATAAAAATATTGGCAAGAGGTAAAATTCAAACCAATATTTTTGGAGTATCAGAAATATTTATTTTGGGCATTTGAAATTAATTCAATAAATATTTGAATTGAATCTATATTTATTATATAATAAATAGATGTTCAATAATTCTGAAAATTGTTGTGTAGCTTTGGAGAAGTCCATTTAGTTCACACAATTATTTTCATGAATTTTGGAAATGGTTTGGTCTTTGAACTAAATCAAAACATAATAGCAAAAAAAATAGAAAAGAGAACAAATTAAAAAAAGGAGAGAGAGATGTTACCTGTGGCTTACCTGGTGCCCACTTGGCCCAGCACTGTGCGGCCCAGCCCACTGGCCTGTGCCAGTCGTCGTCGTCCTCCCGCCAGTCGGACAGGGCGCGTGCCCGACGCGCGCGCGTGCTCCGCGTGCCACGCGAGCTGCCTGCCTGCCCTCCCCTGCCACCGCGACGCCTCGCGTCCTCTCCTCGGCGCCGCCTCGACCCCCTCGTTCGTTCCTCTCTCTCCCCCAAACGCCTCCCCCTCCTCTGTTCTCCCCACCGAACGCGCCCGCCGCTGCCGATGAGCATCACCGCGGCCATCGCCTCTCCCTCGTCCCCTGGAGCTGCCCACGAGCTCCGCCGAGTCCCTCTCCTCCTCCTCACCGAGCCGCCTGATGCCGGAAGCCCCTGGATGCCGCCTGCACCGCCGTTCCCCTCGTCGGCCACCGAAGATCGTCGCCGTTGATTAGCTGCCTCCGGTGCCTCCCCGAGCTCGCTGACCCTCCCGTTCGACTCACTGTGAGCTCCTGCTCCCAAACCCCCTCTCTCCTCTGTCGATTTCCTCTTCTAGCCCACTGACCACCACGGCCGAAGCTCGCCGCCGCCGTGCTTCATCGCCGCCGTGGCTGGAGCCGTTGTAGCTCGAAGCCGAGCACACCATCGCGCTCAACGCGTCTCCAGGAGCCCGTAGCCAGCACCAGCTTCACCGGCCGCCGCTCGGCTCGTCGTCGGCATTGATTCCGGTGACCCCGTGACCCGCCGCTGCCTCCGCTAGATGCGCGGGAGCAAGGGCTATCGCCCGGTGCCCTCGGCACGTCCAACCGACGCCCATAGCGCGATTCCGGCGAGCCACCGCCGCACTGTGAGGTCGTCGGAGTTCAACTCCGGTGGCTGGTGACGTGGCACATCATTAGCCGCTGATGACCCCGCTAATTAACCCCCTCACTCACTGACATGTGGGCCCCAGCCTGCTAACTAACCTAGCTTAGCACTTAAATAATCCGAGTTAGTTAATTAACTAACTGCATGACTGACCAACGGGCCCCACATGTCAGGTTTGACTTGGACCGAGCCGTTGACCTGCTGACGTCACTGTGAGGTCATGCTGACGCAATAATTCCTTTCTGGAATTTAAATAAATCTTAAATGATTTATTATTTTCAGAAAATACCCAAAACTTCTAAAAATCATAGAAATTCAACCGTAACTCCAAATAAGATAAATTATATATGAAAAATGATCAGAAAAAATCCAAGGAATCTGAATATGGCACTTTCATGCATGTTTCAACAAGTTAACCTCACTGAATAGGACAATTCATGATTATGGAAGAAATGGTAATTAATTTTGGAGTTGGAATTTGCTATAGGTTTGAATTCCACTTCAATGAATATGACTAACTGTTGCACTAGGTCAATTCAGTACTTTAATATGACATATCATTCATATGAATGTGCATTGCATTGATTGTGGTTCCTTTTGTGTTTGCCGGTGGTTGTTCCCTCTTAGTAGACGATGTTTCCGACGACGTGATCGATGACACCGATGAAGAGATATGTTATCTTCAGAAGTGCCAGGCAAGCAAAACCCCCTTGTTCATTCCGATACAATCCCACTCTCTCGCTCCTGCTCTCTTTTACTGCATTAGGACAACAACGATTCAACTGTTACATGCTACGGTAGTTGACCCCCTTTCCTCTGCATGACCTGTCATTGCCACAGTAAATAGATGAAACCCACTAGCATGAGTAGGAGTTTTTTGAGCCCCGATGTGCCTACTCATTCATGCTTGTTGTCATGCCTGCTACTGCTTAGAGTTGAGTCGGGTCTGATTCATCGGGAATGAATTGGAATGTGGTGAACATGTCCTACTGTTGAGAGCTAAGTGTGTGAACACGATTTGGTAAAGGTAGCGGTGAGAGGCCATGTAGGAGTACATGGTGGGTTGTCTCATTGAAACCGTCCTTAGGAACTGAGTTCTGTGTTTGTGATCCATGAACAGTTACTACCACACATTGGGCTCCGGGCGCTCCTAGCTCTCTCGACTTATTAATCAACTTGATCTCTGTCCAGGAGTTGCAACTAGTTTCTGGTGTTTGTAGGTAGTGTTAGTAGTCTACCAAGTGGCACCCGGTACAGGTGGGCTTGGGACAGACTAGGCACAGTGGCACGGTGTACCAAGTGGCACCCGGATGGTGGGCTTGGGAACCCTGCACACATCGTTTGGGGCCGTGAGCGACACCCCGGCCGGATCTCCTTGCGGATGGAACCCGAATAGGTGATAAACCTGGGCTAGAGACTTGGTGGTTAGTCAGGTCGTGGCCGACTCCCTCGCCCGGCTTCCGCTTGAAGGTTGCCGAGGTACATGACGTGTACAGGGCTATAAGTGGCGAGAGCGTGTGTGAAGTAGTACACCCCTGTAGGGTTATCATTATCTATTCGAATAGCCGGATTCCTCGGATATGGAAACTTGGACCCCTTGCATAGTTCATAGACAAGTGAAAGTGGATACTCTAAACTCGCAAGATAAGTGTGAGTGCTATGGATGGCCTTCTCGTAGGGAGACGAGAGCGGATCCATAGTGGTGTATTGAATGGTGAACATGTGGACTCGTGTGCGCCACCTCAAAAGAGTTGCTTGCAGTCGTAGTTTAGGTTAGCCACTGAGTCAAAGCTGGCTTGCTGCAGTTAAACTCCACCACCCCCTTTATTGATACCGATGCATATGTAGTTAGTTCTGATGTAAGTCTTGCTGGGTACATTTGTACTCATGTTTGCTTAATTTATGTTTTGCAGAGAGACTTTAGTCCCGCTAGTAGTTCCGCTTGGACTTCGATGTTTAGCTCGTTACCTCAGCTACGATCTTGTACCTTGGGAGGGTCTTGTAGATAGTCAGGCTTCTCAGCCTTTTTCATTGGTAGATGTGTGTACTCAGACATGTTAAGCTTCCGCATGTGCTTTGACTTGTATGCTCTGAATGTTGGGTCGTGAGACCCATGTTTGTAATATCTCGCTCCTCGGAGCCTAATGAATAAATACTTGAGTCGTAGAGTTATGTTCTGATGCCATGTTGTATTTGCACATATTGAGCATATTGTGTGTATGATTGAAATGCTTGATATGTGTGGGATCCGACAATCTAGTTGTTTATCCTTGGCAGCCTATCATATGGGGAAATGTAGTCTAGTGCTTTCTGAGCGATAGTAGTCTGCTACAGCCCGGTTCACCAGAGTCCTGCTAGCCCAGCACTACCGCTCAGGACACTTGATTGGCCGGCATGTGTTTCACTTCGTTCCTGTGTCTGTCCCTTCGGGGAAATGCCACGCGGTGACATCCGGAGTCCTGCCTAGCCTGCTACAGCCCGGGTTACCGGAGTCCTGTTAGCCTAGTGCTACAACCCGAATTCACACGCCGCTGACCGACATGCTCGATGTGATTCATGTATGTCTGTCCCCATAGGTTGGTGCCGCTTTGGGTTCACGACTAGCCATGTCGGCCCAGGTTCTTTGTCATATGGATGCTAGCGACACTATCATATACGTGAGCCATAAGGCGCAAACGGTCCCGGGCCAGGTAAGGTGGCACCCGTGGGAATATCGTGCGTGAGGCCGCAAAGTGATATGATGTGTTACATGCTAGATTGGTGTGACTTAGGATCGGGGTCCTGACATCCTTCTTGTTCGTCGAAGAATAATTGAGCCCCTCATTGTGACTTTGCCTTTTCCATGGAGTACGATTTTTCTTAGGTAATGTAGTATTGATTCTTCTTTTGACGTATACTTCATCATCATCGTCATGTTCCCTCATTGGGTTGTCGTACTGATCATAGTCTTCCTCGTTGGCGACTCCATCCATTCTAATGATGTTCCTTTTGCCTCTCCTCACGACAACACGACTGGGATTTCATGGGTCGGTTATGAAGAAGCATTGTGTCACGTGCTTAGCGTGTACCCATGGCTCGTTTTTGGCGATAGCGTTCACAGTAGCGCTCTTGGCGTCGGGTATAGTCATGGTAGTGAAAATCCGGTTTTCTCTTTCTACATTCTTAGCCCATCTGACACGAAACATCGTCGTGTTGTGCAGTCCAGAGTAGTCAAGCTCCCAGATCTCCTCGACCCTTCCATAAAATCGTTCAGTTGCACCGTTGTCGCTGCCGGTCATGCATTCCGTCGTCACCCCTGAGTTCTGATCATCACTGTCCATATCTTTGGCCTCCGTGTAGAACGTGAATCCGTTGATATCATATGCCTGATAGGTTACGAGGTTGGGCGAGGGGCCATGTGCTAAGGCGTATATGAGCAATCCGTCCTTAGAGCCCTCCTCCGGGGGATTAGCAATAATATGCTCTTTGAACCAATGCAGGAAAGTGGAGTTGTGCTCTCTAGTAACTTCGGCATCCGTCCTGCATACCCCCCGGTCATGGTACTTCTTTGCGATAATTTCTGTGTGCAGTGCCACGAAAGGATCTACCTCGTCTATGTGTTGTAGCACTACCAAGTTTGCTCTGTCAAAGTCGCTGCGTCGATTTGAGTATGCCACGTGCAGTTCCCTGCGGCCGTTGCAGTGACCTTCTCCTTCGAGCCTCCCATCGTGCTTGTTAACGGGCAAACTAACACTAACACCAGGTTGCTGGTCTATGCCATATAGAAAATTCTCACAGAAAGAGATGCACTCTTGTGTCACATAGCCCTGGACGATGCTTCCATCCGGACAGGACATGTTACGAACGAATCCTTTGATGATCTCATTCATCCTCTCAAACGGCATCATGTTGTGCAGGAATGACGGCCCCAGGTCTATTATGTCATCCACAATATGGACCCACAGATGCACCATCACGTCAAAGAACGCGGGCGGGAAGTACATCTCAAGCTCATTCAGTATCACAACGATCTCTTCATGTAGCCTTTGGAGCTGCTTCACACTGATCGACTTTCAAGAGATAACGTCAAAAAAGTTGCAGAGACCAATAAGCGTGTCACGGACATGCTTGTCCATTATCCCTCTAAGGGCAACAGGTAGTATCTGCGTCATCATGACATGACAGTCATGGGACTTCATCCCGCTGAACCTTTTCTTGTCCGTGTCTAGATATCTGTTTATCTTGCCACAGTAACTGGAACTAACTTTGACTCCGGTAAGGCACTTAAAGAATTGATCGATCTCAGCCTGACTTAAGGTGAAGCAAGAAGAGGGGAAACAATCCTCTTTCTTTATTTTCTTGCCCTTCTTCTCCTGTGCCTCTGTCTCCGTCTCTGTCTCGTCTAACATTTTACGGGGCGGCATGTGCAGATCTTCCCTGATTTTCAAATCTTGCAAGTCTTTTCTTGCCTTCGGCCCATCCTTGGTCTTATCCGGCATGTTCATCAGTGTTGCGAGCAAGCTCTCAAGGACATTCTTACAGATATGCATTTGATCAAGGCAATGAGGTGTATCGAGTTTGTGCCAGTACTCCAAGTCCCCGAACACAGACCTCGTCTTCCATACCTTCAGCAGCGGCTCTGGCGCCTTTCTCATCGTCTTTCCCGGTGCGGGGCACTCCTTCCAGTTTTTCAACAGCTCATCGATTTCGGCACCGCTCTGCTTACGTGGAGGTCCTCGATGCTCAGCGTGACCATTGAATAGATCTCCACGGTTTCTCCACGGGTCGTCCTGTTCGAGCCATCTTTGATGCCCCATGTACACGATTTTCCCAGACCCGCCATCTTTCCTTGACGTTAGCTGCTGAGACGTCGTATCATCCATGCATAGCGTGCATCCGCAATATCCATGGCACACCTGGCCTGCCACATATCCGTAACCGAGATAGTCCTGCACTGTCATGATCAGCGCGGCTCTCATGTTGAAATACTCGCCTTTGCTGGCGTCCCATGTCTTGGCCGGTGTTTTCCATAACGTGTCTAACTCCTCTTGAAGTAGCCCCAGATACAAATTAATATTATTTCCTGGTTGTTTCGGACCTTGAATAAGCATGCTCATGTGAATGTACTTCGATTTCATGCACAACCAGGGGGGGGAGGTTGTACATCCATACAAACACGGGCCATGTGCTATGGTTGGTGTTCTGGTTGCCAAACGGATTCATGCCATCGGTACACACGCCGAGCATGATGTTCCTTGCATCACATTCAAAATACCGATAGAAGTTGTTCAACGCTCTCCACTGGCTTCCATCCTTGACGTGTCTTAGCTTCGGATCATCTCCATCATCGGGCTTCTTCCTCTCCGTGTGCCAGCGCATTAGCTTTGCTTCCTTGGGATCTACAAAATACCTCGGGAGACGGGGAGTGATCGGTAAGTACCATACCACTTTCTGGGGACATTTCTTCCCGGCCTTCTTGTATCGAGAAGCATTGCACACCGGACAGCTTGTTTTTTCTGCGTGCTCCTTCTGATAAATTATGCAATCATTGATGCATGCATGGTATCTAACGTGTGGCAGATCAAGAGGGCACACGATCTTCTTGGCCTCATCAACACTAATAGGACATAGATTACCCGCGGGAAGAACATCCTTTAGGTACTTGAGATGCTCATCGAGGCTAGTGTCGGTCCATTTGTTTTTAGCCTTCGTCTTCAGGAGTTGGAGCGTGAAACTCAAGCGGGTCACCTCAGGATTGCAACCATCATACAATGGAGTGTTCGAGTCTACCACCAGTTGCTCCAGCTTAGCCTCCTCTCTAGAAGCAGCTCTCTCAGTACTCGTCTCCTTGTGAAGCAATAATTGAACATGAGGGTCCCGCATGATTGAACTTAGTACCGACGAACTCTGCTGCGTGGAGTCCATGTTGTTCTCTCCGCCGCCATGTCCGGCCCCTTCTCCGCCGCCATGTCCGCCCCCTTCACCGCCACCATGTCCGGCCCCTTCCCCGCTGCCATTATCGATCATCTCTTCGTCTTGCCCCATGTCATCATTGCCTGCCATGTCGGCATCCTCAACATCGCCATCCTCATCTTCAATTATCCACCGAGTATAGCCATCCATGAAACCAGTCATGAGCAGGTGCGCTTCGACATGACCATCGTCATGGGGGTCGAGCCAAACTATTCCTTTGCATTTTCAACACGGTCATAAAGCCTCTGTACGGTTATTTTCTTTCATGTCCTGCACCGCCAACCGCAACCACCTGTCCACCATCGTTCCACTAACCATCGTCAACTCTGCATGGTAATAATAAACAAATTGATTATAAAAATGCGTGCATGCATCAAATCATAAAAAAATTTGGCATGAACTTCCTTAAAAATAGGACATATATAGATCTAGAGTTTGCCCGGAATTCGCCGAAACGGAAATAAATCGACATTTCGGCAAAACATAGGCAACTCAAAAGCACAATTTGGCATCAACTCATACCACACACACAATTTCCATAAACATATCACACACACATAAACATATTGCCATTTTGCAAACGCATGAAATTTTAATCACCTATATCTCGAGATCGAGCACATGGTGAAGATGATGATGTAGGGAGATCAAAAGTGCACAAAGCTCTTCTTGACAAAGATAGATCTAGTTAGGGGGCAAATAGGTCACTTAACTAAATTCTACATCTACCTAGCTACCTAATTTGGGAGGAGACAACTTCAACTAGTGGAGGGGGAAGGAAAAATAGAAAGGAGATGCATTAATGGACGTGGTGTAGTTAGGTAGGAGTAATGAAGAGAGAGAAAGGTAGGTAGAAGAGGGAGAGTAATGGGGGAGAAGTATTGAGGAAGAAGAAGAGTGAGAGTGGGAGAGGTAGGGGAAAGGGAGAGGAGGGGGAGAGGGCGGGCGGGTGGGGAAATTTAAAAGGTGGTGTGTGCGGATTAGCAGTAGTGCGGGACGTAAAACACGATGTTGCTAAGAAAGTAGTAGCAGTGCACTTTCGGTACAAGCGCTACTGCTAACCGGGACCAAAAGTGTGCCGGATTTGAAAATTAGCAGCAGGCACCTCAGAAAAACTGCGCTACTGCTACAGCTATAGCAGTAGCGCGGCTCGCGGCACCGCACTGCTGCTAAATGGAGTTGGGTGGGCACTGTCGGTCCATATTTGTAGCAGCGCGGGTTACGCCGAGCGCGCTACTGCTAAGCACTTGTCAGTAGCGGGTTTTCCACACCCGCGCTACTGCTAATTAGCAGCGGTGCTCCTTTTTGAGCCGCGCAGCTGCTAAGATTCTGTGTATAAGGTTTTCCCTAGTAGTGCTTGCTAAAGGCTCATTTAGTAATTCGGCCTGATATTAGTTTCGGCCTGTTAAGGGCCCGTTTAACATTTCGGCCCTATATTAATTTCGGCATGTTAAAAGCATGTCATATAGTTGGGCCTAACTACGACCAGGTTTGCATCCGGCCTGCTCGCAGCCGATAATTTGATTGGGACAAACAAGGACCAAGACAAATTTTGCCTATTAAAAGCCCGTGATTTGATTGGCACAATCATGGGTCGGGGTCCCTTTTGGGCTGCTGCCAGCCCGTGAGCTGTTCGGCACGTTTTAGGACCGACCTACTTCTCAGCCTCCTAAAAGCCCATTGAGTTTTCTTGCGAAAAGAGGGCCGACGGTTTACTCGGCCTATTAAAGGCCCGAATCTACTAGTGGGTCAGTTTACATTTAGGCCTTCTAACGGACCAAGATGACGGGGCCCATGATGCGGATCATACATCGTGATTACATGATGGCTCGATTATGTACCATAATTTTACGGTTTGACCGGTTTACTGTATATACAGTAAAATAACTGCAGCATCATGAATAAGAAAAAACCTAGACTATACAATAAAGAAATTATGGTATATTACATCCACTGGGCATCAAAGTCCACCACTATGATAATAAAGCACAAGTAGACAACAGATTACATACACGGGGCATGAAAGATCGCAACCAGTGCAACTAAACACGCCAACAAAATAATATACAAAACCGACAGCACTTCAATAGAGTTCAAGAGATGTTAGCCCTGCTGGGGAGCTGCAGCGCAAGCAGCTGAGCAAGCTGATGAGAGTACGCTTGTTTAACACTTATATCATCCTCACTCTGAAATATAAACAAGCAGACAGATGAGAGGTTTTGCACATAAAAGTATCAGTGCTGACAATTCATCACATTTCTTACTGACCAATAAAGTTACACGGTTTAAAATTGCATTAACACAATATGGTATTGTTCAGGTCAAGACATGGCAGGAAATGACATTGTGAAGGAGTTGGCAGCTTCACGACACCACTCGATTACAACTCAAGAACTCATAAGTATCAATGGTTAGTGTGTTGTCAATTTATCCCATTTCAGATTGGCAAATAAAGAGACGGTTTAAATAATAGTAGAATGATATGACATTGTTCATAGTTAAGACATTGCAGAATATGACATTGTGTTGTAGTGGGTAGGTTCACCACACCACTGGATTACGGATCAAGAACAGAAGCATACATGCAGTGCAAAAGAAGATCACTTGCTCTGTATAGTTCAATTTACATGGTATCATTGTTGTGGAAATCGTTAACTGGTAGCTGCTCGGTTGGCTAGCGAGTAGGGGATTAATCGGCTAATCGGCCATCTAATCAATTAATCAGACGATTTTTCGGTTTATTGGCTACTCGGTGACCCTATGAGTAGGGATTAATCGGCAAGTTAACTGGTTAATCGGATGAATTCTTGAACAGGGCATGGTATGAAGAAGGACTTGGTTGTACAACTGAAAACTTAAATTGAGAAGGACAAACATTTGTTTATGAACTACATAATAAACTTTAAACATGCAATTTAATGGAAATACCAAAAATAAACAGCTGTTGCAGTCATGCCTAACCAAATATACACAACAAAGTTTGAAGGCTTGAGAAGGACAAACTTACATTATTGGTGAAGGCAGGCTCTATAAAGCCCTTGTCCATGCTGATGAGGGGGGCAATTCAAGAAGTTTACCACAGGATCTTCTTCATAAGCATTGACTTTATTCTACATCTCGTTAAGAATAAATATAGATGTGACAATATAAGAAAAAATGTAGAATATTTAAGATAAGATGAAGAGTTATGCTACATAACCAAGTAGCTATAAATGTAAGTACATCGATACAGGCAAAATGTACAGCCAAGAGCAATGCAGAGCTAAACTTCTTTAGTACCATCGGTTTTATCCAACCTTATGGTAAGTGTAAATATAGATCTTATGTGTAGAAAATGGAGGGCAAAGGAAAATAAGCTGCAGAGTGATGGTACCTGAACAACTACCTGTCAATATAAGTACACTCATAAAGGACATCAGGTACTTACAAGAACAATGCAGAGCTAAAAAATTTCATTGGAATTGGATATATTCTACACTAATGTAACCATGCATACAGATCAGATAATTTGGAGCAAACAATTGATAAGCAAGCTATCATGCATACTGCTATCACATAATGAACCAGGTATGTATGCAAGTACAGTGATACAGAACAACAGGTACTAACAAGAGCAAAGTAGCGGGCAGCATATTTGCGATATCCTGTCGTTCTTTTCAACCCGGAATTCTTTTTCGAGCAGATTTCCTGCAAAAAAGATCCTTAAGGCACATGCAGAAAAGTAGAAGTTCAAATTGTCATGCGATATCATAGACAGTACCGCTTCCTCGGAACGAGACCAGTGCATAACAAGGTTTTTCCATTCAATGTCTTCTAAATTTAGCACAAGAGACTTCACCAGAAATTCGTTTATAGACTTGCCATCAAAGTGTGATTTCCTCAGGTAACACCAATACTACTGCAATGCTTCCTTGAAAAGCACAAGCAAGCTTTTCTCGTCATGACTATCTAGATTGACCCTCGCCTACTTACAACAATGTAATGTAAATCGTTGATGTGTTCAATCAGCAGAACATGAAAATAATCACCATGAATAATAGCACTTACACGTAAGTGGGACAAGAAGATGTGAAAATAGTGTTGGTTTTCACTATAATCTTCCCATGATGGGAATATATGCATGTAGTCCCTAACAACATTGAAAGCATTGTCTTTTAAACTGGGAATAACTGGAATGGGGTTCCAATCTGCAGGAATTGGCCGTCTCTATAGTTGGGATAGGTCTTCGGCCGGTGGACTTGCTATACTTTTTGCTGGAGTGGGATTTTTCTGTGGTACGGCTGGTGCTATGGCAACTGAAATCGGCATACCTTTTGCTGGAGTGCAGGTCATGTGTGGTGCGGCTAGTGGTGTGGCCAGTGAAGTATGGGTACAGTCTTCTGGAGGCGGTCCTATGTTTTGTGTCACTGGTTGTACAGCCAATATAAGTGGAGTGATGTCTGATTCTCTAGCACAACCACGTTTTTCAAGGACTTTGCTAGTGCTCCTTCAGGTTCAGCAATCACCCTCTTCTTTTTTGATGTCTGATGCACAAGAACAACATTTGAGTGGAAAACATGGTATGATGACAGATGGAAAATGTATCGATAATGGATGGGCATGGCATCTCGACATATATGATGAGTAAACTAAGCAGATGGCGGTGCAACAAAGTAGAAGAAATGCAAGACAACATATGCAAGATACGGGAAATCAATAAAACCTTGCCAAATTAGAACAGGCACCTTCATGGGTAAATAGGACAGGCCATCTGCCTTTGACTCCTCGAGGTTAGAATAGTCATTAGGATCATATTCTGAATAAGAATCAACAGGTGGGGAGCATATGAGTTTCATTGCATCCAGAATGGCACTCAATGCCTTGGTGCCAATTTTGTAAGTCATTGCGGTGTTTAGCTTCAAGAGTGGACTACTGCTAGTGCGACACAAAGCAGCTACACAGATCATAGTGTAGATATAATGGGAAAACCGTAAGCAACAGAGTAAAATCAGCAAAGTGGAAATTGCTGGAATATATGTGCTAGTATTGCTGGTACGCCTAGAAAGGCTTCGGATACTAGCTCTCTTCAACTGAAGGTGCAGTACTGTTAATATCAGTGTAACTCTCAAAGGCGACACAGCTCCCCGCATTCCCTTTCTATTCTTATAGGATTCATGTGGGTAGGCCACTACAAATCCTATTCCCATGTTTACAAAATCCTACGAATCAAAGAGGCCCGAAGAGTTCAAAGCGTCCATACCAACCGATCGTATAGACCTCTATACTGCAAATGTCCCTGCTCATCTTCACTACAAGGACCATACTGTACTACTATCATACTCCCTCCGTTCCAAAATATAAGTCTTGGTAGAGATTTCCACTATGGATCACATACAGATGTATCCAGATACCTTTAGAGCGTAGATTCACTCATTTTGCTCCATATGTAGTCCATGGTGGAATCTTTACAAAGACTTGTATTTAGGAACGGAGAGAGTACTTATTAAAGAAGAACGGAAGAGGAACATGCTAAAGAAGAGCAAGCAGATTTTGGATAATAAAATGTTCGTTGTGTAGTGCCCACACATGATGAACCAGAGCGCATTAAGAAAGCAACTCCTTGCTGTCTCTCTTATGTGGTGCACGTGCTTTTTCGAAAGTAAAGTAGGAACATTAGCTGACCAATTAAATGTTATATGTTTTAGTAATATCAGCATCATATCAGATTCGTACTTGAGCAACAAGTTTGGAATTATGAGTGGCAGGTTGTTTAGCTTGATTGATTCAGGAGCAGTGCTAAGCAGGTACGATGATGGTACTGAATATAAAGTCATGTCTGCATGCAAGTCGCATGACTTTTGTCATTTGGGTCAGTCAACCATTTCAGGCGATTGGATGAAGATCCTACGTCTCCTAACCCTTCTTCTTCCTCGTCTCCGATTCTTCCCATACAGAACACCGCATGAGCCGCCGGCCGGACCACCTGCCCGCACCACCTGTTCTCCTCCTCCGCCACCCCACCCCCACCCCGCCCCCACCCGCGTCAAGTTTTCTTCGTTTGGTGTGGCCCCACCACCGCCCCCCCACCACAACCAAAGGCCAACCCGAGGCCCTTCGTTCGCACCAGCGAACTCCGGCGAGCTCTGAAAAATCGACTGACCCAATTTTGAAATTTAGTCTACTGTGATTTAACTAGTGTGGAATATAAAAGGGGAAAACCATAAGCATTGGGAGTATAGTGTTGAGCGTGCCATGGGGGATCCGAAGGTGCAAACCAGATAAAGGCAACTTCGCAACCAATGTTTGCTTTCAACTAGCAAGTAAGTGATGGACAAGAAACCAGAGTAAAGCAGTGGCGATCTATTTTCTTGCTGCGATAAATAAGTTGAGCACATACGAAAGAGTACCGCCTCTGGTGCGGCGCCGTGTATGCATCTGCTGAGAATTTGACGGTGTTGTGGTAGCGATGGCTGTCGGCGGCGTGGAAGCAGATCTAGGAGGGTAGACGGTGGCGGCGGGGCGCGGTGGACGAGACGATCGTAGGAGCGGCGCCGGCAAGGTGGACAATGGCGGGGATGAAGCAAGAGGACGGGATGCAAGGATCCCAGTCCGAAGTCGTCGATGAGAGAGGTCGATCTCTTGTAATGGACGGCGGCGTCGGGGTAACAGCTCCGGCATGGTGGAGGAGGACGGTGATGGATGGGGTGGCGGACGGAGGCTGGGGTGGAGAGGGTGTTTTGGCGCCCACGGAGTACGAATGGGGAAATGGAGGTGGAGAGGAAGGGGGGAACCATGTCTTCAGGGCGCGCTGTCTCAAATGCGAGGAAATTTACAAACTTAGCCCCCATTTGAAATTTCCTACATCACAACAATATTAGTCGTTTGGGGATAGGACGGTAATCTCGCATACACCGAATATTTGCCGACGAGAGTTTGTTTTTGGTGCCCAACGTGTGTGAATCGGGGAGGGAGTTGATTTCGGCCGAGGACACACTGTGTTTTGGCGCCCATCATGTATGAATCTGGGTGAGAAGCGGTTATGTCATGTTTGAGTGAAATTACAAACCTACCCCTATCAAAACCTATATCGAGCAGATAGGCTTTGCGTGGCAGGGATAGGCAGTAGTAATTTCCATCTCGTAGATTTTGGTTTCGGGCGGTTACTACGACTTTCCCCACTTCGTTCAAATTTTGCAGAGTGCACGTTTATCGTGCCAACTCAATTCGAATCCCGTTTGTATTCTATTTTTCTCGGGCGGGATCCATTTTCGATTGGAATAAAATTCTATATACATCATCTTTTATATATACTTTCAAAAGCACAACAAAGAATTCTGCTCCTTTAGATGTATAATATGATTTACAAATACAATGATCTAAAAATTAAAAGGTTGAATTCAAAAAATTAAACCAAATTATGTTCTACTAAAATGTAGGGATCAGTAATATCTACATATTAAATAACATAGATGTGCGTGAATTCATATGAGTATGCATGTCTGATAGATCAATTTTGGTTCGAGTATGGATTACATGTATCATCATCTCGAATTGAAATATTTGAATCCCTTTTATGTTCACTCCTTTCACGCCCATCTCTCTCGCATGCATGCTCCTTCATGTAGCTATCACTCTCTTTTCTCCAGCTCGCCCGCATGCTCACTTCATGTTTCTCCTATCCTCGCAAACATGGTCTCTCGACGTCTCCCTTGGGAAGTGTCACACTCTCCCTATCATTATACATTACACGGTTTTCATTATCTCTCACGTCTCTACCGTTCTCTCGTATCACTAGGTACCTAAGCTTTTTTTTTTCAGCGCCACACACATAGTCTCCACTCGTCTTTCACTTTGTCTTTCTCTCTATGGGATTCTCTCACACACCCTATATGTCTCTAGATATGAATCATACCACTAAAATTACTCTCTCTCTCCTGTAGACACAACATTTGTTGCGGTCTCCTTTTCGTCTCCATCCCAGACTGGCATATTCATTGGTTTACCGATCAGACAAACTCCCCCTCTCTCTATCACACACACACACACACACACAATTCCTTCCACTCCCCTTCCCGACTACCGCCTCTCTCTCACACACAAAACTCTCGCTTTTGCACCCCCGACTCGTGTTTCTCTCACAAACATTTATCGACTAGCCTCTAGATAGGTTTATACACCCGCACACTCGTGCGTCCACTATTGCATACATGTCTCTCTCCCGCTCCTTGTATCTATGTAGATTTTTCTTCCCTTCTTTAGACGCGCCCTCCCGATCGTGCACACACACACTATCGCCTCATTTCAAGATGATACCTCTCCCACACACACCCTTTGTGTCTTTGTCACACATGCACTCCGTCCTCCTCCCTCCCTCTCTCTCTCACACACACATGGGCTTTTTACAACAACTAGCAAGATGCCCATGCGTTGCACGGAACATGAAGATGCATTTGTATGAGTAGTTTATCTTGTGGGAGAAAAGGATGAACAAGGGAAGGCCTTATTTGCAAGTGTTGAGAGGGGTGTGGGTATTTTTTGCAAAATTGCCATAGTTTCCTTCCTATCCGTCAGATATAGATCGGACGGCCTATATTGCAGGATGGCAGGCACCCGATCATCGCCGACTATGCTTTTTATAAGAGTAGGGCTAAAAAACAGAGTTGGTGATGATGGTGGGCCTGCTATCCTGCAATATAGGCCGTCCGATTTATATCTGACGGATAGGAATGAAACTATGGCAATTTACCCGCACTCCTCTCCACATTTGCAGATAAGGCCTTCCCTCGTTCATCCTTTTCTCCCACAAGATCTTGATGTTCCGTGCAACGCACGGGCATCTTGCTAGTAAGAGTAGAAATTAGACATATACCACTTCTCTTTTTTTGAGGAAACACAGTGGGGAAGACCCCCACTGTAACTCATTTCTATTAATTGATGGGGCAATTACAGATGGTTATACACATACACATCAAGAAGTGTATAAATGAAAAATTACAATGTGTCTAGCCAACTTTGCATTCCCTCTTTTAGGCTTGGTTTTGCCTTCTTAATGATAATGGTGATGTGCTCCTTGAAGCAAGATATGCAGTATGCAATGTCTTTGGTCTTGTTGTCAAAGATGATAGCATTCCTGTGCTTCCATATGCTCCAACATCCTGCCATAATGCATTCTTTAAACCCTATTAGTTTGGTTCTGTTTTTGGCTTCTATCATCATGTCATTGATATTCAGATCAGTGTTCCACTCAAGGTTCAAATTCATCCAAAAAAATTGGCTGAAATCACAGCTGAAAAAAAGATGTTGGAGATATTCATTGGGCTCCTCATCACATTGAACACAATGACTATTTTCAATGAAAAAAATTCCTCATCAACATGTCTCTGGTATTGAGTCTATCCAGTAGTAATAACCAAAAGAAGAACTTTTGCTTTGGCAGACAACATGATTTCCAAATCCATTGGAATGGTTTAGGAGCTTCAGGTGGGTTTCCAATGAGATGTAGATATATTATTTTATTGGAGTAGTGCTTAGATTGCCACTTGAACTGCCAGGTATCTTTATTGTCTCTGCAGAAGTCATTTCTCAAAATGTTATACAGAACTTGACTTTGTTGCACTGCAATCGAGGACATTGGCAGGTGAAACATGCTGTAGAAATCATTCTCAGTAGCATTTATTGCATTGGCAATGGTGATATTATCCTCTTTTGCAAATGAATGAAGCTGTGGGAAGATGTTAACTAGAGTATCTTCCTGCCAAATATCCTTCCATAACAAAACAGTATTACCTTTAGCTGGTTTACAGATTGACATGTCTTTTAAATCATGTAGAATTGCACAACAATCCCTCCACCAGAATGATCCTACTCTGGTTGGGTAAGTGGGAACAGTACCATCAGAGTAGTAAGTATCCCATATCATTTCAACCCATGGTATATCCTGTTTATTGAGAAATTTATATAGGAATTTAATTAATAAAGTTCTGTTTTGCTTTCTGAGATCAAGAACTCCTAATCCTCCTGATTTATTTGGAAGGCATACAGTCTCCCAATTAACCAAGCATTTACCTTGTTTGTTTATTTCATTACCATACCAAAGAAAACTTCTTCCAGATTTTTCAAAATGATCAAGAATTGTGAATGGGACTCTGATGGAGCACATAGCAAAGATAGGAAGAGTTGCAACAATTGCTTTCAAATGAACCAATCTCCCTGAATAAGTCATCATACCTGCTATACCAGACAATCTTTTGTCAAGTCTTGACACCATAGGCATGAGATCTTCATCTTTTCGTCTGGTTGACCCCATAGGGAGGCTCAAATATGTAAATGGCATATTTTCTTTCTTGCATCCTATTATATTGGCCAAATCATAGGCAATGGTGTCACTGATGTTAATGGGGACAATTGATGATTTGCTATAATTTACCTTAAGACCAGTAAAAGATGAAAAGATCTCAAGTATCTCTCTCATTTTTATCAATTGTGTTGGGTCAGCTGGCATGATAATTAAAGTATCATCAGCATATTGGATGATAGGATATCTTTTGGCCCCAGGATATTCAACTGGTAGTTTAATCTCTTCTTGCTGCCATGCTTTGTTCACCAGGATTTGCAGGAGTTCTGCAACCATCACATATATTAGAGGAGAGTATGGATCACCTTGTCTAAAACCTCTTCTACATTTTATAACTTTACCAGGTACACCATTAAGGATAACAGATGAAGTGGCAGTGCTGAGCAATATTTTAGTCCATCTGATCCATTTATCACAAAACCCAAGATGTTTCATCATGAAGTAGATTGCATTGTGATCCACTTTGTCAAAAGCCTTTTCAAAGTCAATCTTGAAGATTATAGCTTGGTTTTTGGATTTGTGGCACATGTGGATATACTCAAAACTCCATGCCAAACCATCATGGATACTTCTTCCTTTAATGAATCCATATTGGTTCTTGCTGATGACAGTTAAGATGATCTACTGTGCTTTGTTGGCCAGAAGTTTATTTATGATTTTGGTTGGCATGCTGACCAGAGAGATAGGCCTAAAATCATTAGGTGTCTCTGGATTGTCATTTTTAGGAATGAGGGAGATGAAAGCACTGTTGATGGGCTCAAGATTGAATTTTTCATCTTGGAAGTCCTTAATCAAACTACAGAAACATTCCTTAATAATGTGCCCACATTTTTTCATGAAGAATCCATTAAACCCATCAGGTCCAGGTGATTTGTCATTAGGCATGCATTTAATGACATTGTCAATTTCCTCTATTGTGAAAGGATTTGTTATGCTATCATCAATCTCTTGTAGAGCCATGTTTTGAATATCAAAACGCTGAACAGTATCCTCTGTTTTACCAATTCTATCTTTGAAAGATTGCCATAGAATTGCAGCTTTCTATTCATGTTCATGGACTTCTATGTTATCAGATGACTTGATAAAGGAAATGTAGTTATGCCTGAATACTTGTGTTGCAATAGCATGATTTTTTTGTATTTTCATCTCCAAGATTAGCCCATCTAATGTTGGCTCTGATTCTCCAATATTTTATTTTTGCTTCAAGTAGTTTATTAGTGTGCTTGATCAAAGCTTTCCTGAAATTATTCTCAATCCTGGTAAGGTATCTCTGATCTTCCACACCATCCAACAGTTTTACATAGAAGCAACAGTACTCTATTGTTTTGTTTAGTTGAGAAATTTTCTTGCTCCAAACCTTGAGACCTTTTCTGATAGACCACTTCCTGAATCTTGAAACCAACAACATTCCTCCCTTATCTCATCAAAACCGCCAAAGGAATATATTTTGAGTGAAACATAACATTTTTAGTGATATACGTATTTCAAAAATAGACTTTTTTCTATCAAATCAGTGAATATGTATTAATCTACTCTGATCGTGTGGCAACGCATTGACACATTGCTAGTAGTTATTATAATTTTTTGGACACCAGACAAACGGTGGAGTACATATACGAAGAGAAGAGGTGCACGCACGTAGTCGGTCTCTCGCTATCTCGCACACATGAGTGTTACGTAAAGGCAACGTTAACAAATAAACCCTAAAACCCTAGGTGCACAATTTTTGCATTCGCAGGTACCGGGTACGTGGTGGAGCGCACCTTTGTAGGAATAGTCAGCTCGCGTGATAATTTGATTCGTAGGAGTTGATGGTCGGGACCACAGGTGAACGACTTGGAGGCGGTGGCTCCCCAGTTGCCACAGATCGAGTAGCCATGTTTAAAATATCATTTTTAGCGGGGTTAAGAGTTCTGATTTTCAATGGCGCGTTATAAGTACTAAGTAGTTTTTAGAATGATTGGTATGGAGCAAAAATGGAATTCATAGTACTACATACCTCCTTGGCGTATGGTTGTATGGGTTTATGTTGCGAGATGTTGAACCTAGTAGTTCTAGGTCAAATACTATGGTTTAGATTTAGATTTTGGTTTCCATTAATGAAAATCGGAAGGGGGAAACCCTTCTTTGATTAAAAAAACTACTACCTCCATTCTGGTTTACTAGTCCCCATTGTATTTTGGGTTAAAGTTTTTCCACGAATTTTACTTCTAAAATGTGAATGGAAAACGAGATTTTGTTATACACAAACAAAAAAGGACTGGAGGGAGTGATTGCTCTAACACGGACGCGGCCTCTCATAGCGCAGGCATTGAACCGACGTGTCGGCCAAGAGGGCCCCACTCGCTGCAGGCCCGGCTGAACATGCCTCCTCGCCTCATGCAACCAGCTTCAGACTGCCCCGCATGTCTTCATTGAATCCACGCGTGTGCCGGCAACACGTCCTTCCGCGAGCCGGTCGGCATTTTAGAACACAAAAAATGACCAAAATATAATTAATTATGCATGGTATTGACTTGTTGTGGTCGCATTGGTACCAGGAACTAGAGGTTTTCTTTATTCATAACTCTCCTCAATTTTTTGGCATTGAAGTGAATCATGGTTGTGGATATTATGTATGAATGTGGAGATATCTGTGAACATGAGTTTGATGTGGAAGTTGAACTTGGAATGTCGGGCTTGCGCGTGAACTATACCATGTCCAATGCTTCGTCTGTTATTGTTTGGAAAGTAATTGTTGTTATTACATAACCCGAAAAAAATTGTGCCACATCAGTAGATGCACGGACATCACAGCAGGCATGCTGACTGGATAAATATTTGAACCTAGCTACTATGAAGGAAATTTTTTATTGACAACAGTTTTAGATAGCAGGAGATGCCTAGCCTGCTCTGCCTCTGCTAGCTTATTTCTGGCTTCTTCCATCTCTTCTTTGTCATGGGTGAAGAGAGCATCCGATTTCACTTTTCGCTTCTTCAGGAACTCAACTACATTCTTAAGGGCTGTTGCACACTTTCTTTTAGCCTTTACTAGAGCCACGAGGACACGAACAGCTGACGACTCCACCTGGCTTGTGTGTAATCCAGCATCATCTGGGAATTTGCACCTTGTGTCTAATCCAGCATCATTAGGGAACTGGCACCTTCTGTGTAATCCAGCCTCATTCTGGAAACATGATCTCGAGGTTGACCATACTTCCCTCCTCGCAGGAACTACATCCTAACATGAAGTTACTTCTTTTTTAGATCAATACTCAGAGCAACCCAGATCCATTTAGTAGAAGCCAGATAAACAGAACTGGGAGAAGTGAATTCAAAAGGAAAAATATATAAAAACACACTACAAGGTGAGAACACCCACTTCCCACATCAAGATAAAAATGAAAGCATTAGGACAATTAAGACTCTTCTTATGACACATCGAAGAACACGAGGCTTAAGAGAAACAGAATCTACAACATATACACATCAAAGAACACGAGGCTAAACGAAAGTAATTGAAAGGTTGTTACTTACCAAAGCTCGTTTTACAGGTTCGGTGCAGCTCCTCTTTAACTTTCCACGCTCCTTGAAGATGTCCCCAATATCCCATGTTTGGTCTTCATTTCTCCTCCGCATGTTCGCACTCGTGGTTTTAAAATATCAACATGGCAAGAAAAATGGAGGCTATAACCAATTACTTTTACGGGAACAATAGCACCCAGGAAATTTGAAGGGTAGGTATGAACAAAATTGGAACTGCACATGTACTGCTAAGTGATTCAATACACACATTACCAATCGAGGAGGAGAACGATGGTCGCGGCGGCCTTTGTGAGTCATGGTCGGCAACGAGAGTCAGTTCATTGTCCATGACGGTGGTGCTTCTGCGCTTGGCGTCGGCTTCCGGGAAGCAGATCCGAGACCGTGGAAGACGGTGCCAAAGAAGAGGCTCCATGTATGATGACGATGGTGGACCAGCTGCAGTGCGGCGTACGAGGTCGTCGATGAGGCAGATGCGCTGCGGTGGATGAGTGCGCCGATGTAGAAGGGGTGGATCACGAAGGTTGCGGTGCCGTGGAGAAGTCTATTTTGCGGTGGGGATAGAAAATGGGGAGTATTTAGGTCTACTACTCTGGGTGCTGGGGTGGGGTTGGCATGGTAGGGTGAACCTGAAGTTACGAAAACAGCCCCTTACCAACCGTCATCCATGGGCCTGTTCCGAAGGCTATGATGGTAACTTCCCACTTCTCAAATCAGGGTCGCGGGAGATTTCCCCGCCGACCTCAAAATTTTGTGACACTGAACTCCCCGTGTGGCGTGTTGGGTGATTCGCTAAGCAACTAGCGAGTAGTACTAGTAAACTCTACATATTATGTTTGACCGAAGTCAAACTTCCTAAAGTTTGACCAAGTTTATAGAAAAATATAAGAATTTACCATAACAGATATGTATGATGTGAAAGTACATTCAATAATGAATCTAATGGTATTTATTTGTTATTGTATATGTTAATATTTTTGTTATAAACCTTCTGAGAGTTTACAAAACTTGACTTTGACGAATGCTAATACGCGAACTTAAATAAAAACGGAGGGTGTACACATTTGTTTTCTTAGTATGTAGTGAATTAATCATTTGTTGAAATTGTGAAATAAATATGTTAGGCTACTGACTTCGAATGTAATGGTCTATACAATTCAATGGTTACAATCATTGTCGAATTCCAAGATGTATACGAGGTCTATAGTACTTCACAACACGCTCAAACTCGCATAATGCTAGTCAAATGACAATCAAAATGCATTTCATAGTTATTACTTTGTAGGATGCAACAAAACCAACAATAACTCTACATCAGCCATTATAAAAGCAACATTTTGAACATATCCCAATGTGTGAATGAAACGTGCAGAGAGAGCTTGTGAAGATGGAGCAGATAGGGCGAGAAAGACTGTATGTATGTGGAGAGAGAGTAGGAGACAAACCTAACAAAACGGAGAGAGGGAGAGAGAGAAAGAGAGAAGAAGAAGTTAGGTCTGTGAGAAAGATGGAGACATGTAATATACGTGAGATGCGTGTGCATCCGGATTCTGTACACGTGGAAGGAGAAGAGACAACAGGTTTGATGAGAGAGCTGGAAAAACATGGAAGAGATGGGAAGGATCTCGTGGGTTGAGGGATTGATAAATTTGTGTGGGGGAGAGTGGGATTGTTAATTTTGTGCGAGAGAGAGAGGGTGGGGGAGGAGTCAGTCAGCCGTCGTCACATCATCCTACTTCCAAATGGCCCCGCATTCTCTAGCGTAGTGTGGTCGTTGTCTTTGATCTCCTCGATGCCCTCTTTGAAGATTGAGGTGTTGTGCATGCTGGGGTGCAGAGAAGCACAAGCGAGAGTGGTTGCCATATAACCATGGATGGGGATGAATTGTGTGCTCGGGGGAGGGGGTGTGTGTGTTGTGTGTGTGTCAGATATTGAGAGAAAACAAACCTAAGGAGAGAAATGTGTGTGTATGTGACGGAAAGCTACATGCTAAACAGGGTATTCACGAAGAGATTGTGCGTGCGAGATAGAGAGCGATGTGCGGGCCTTGAGGTGGGTAGGGGCCGGGTGAGGGTGTCAAAATGTGCGCGTTGATGCATGTGTTACATGCGATCGTGCGAGGGACGGACGAATCGAGAGAGATGGTTGTTGTGTTACGTATGCTCCTCTCTCTCTATCTCTCTCTCTCACACACACACACACACACACGCACACACACAAGTAAAATAGAAGACCGTTCTCTCATGTATACACAAGTACACAACGTATCGGCATCTGTCTATGTCTCGCTCATGCATGATCATTTGCACATTCACACCTCTCTATGTCTCTATCACACGCACACCGTCTCCACATTGCCCTTCCGCCACAACACACATATGGACACATACACACGTTCTCTCTTAGTCACACACACAAAATCAGTATTAAAAAAACTAGGGCGCACCTAAAACGTTCAAATCCAAATAAACACAAACTGGAGCTAAATTCAACTATATGGAAATATTGTAGCGTCAAGAACTTTTCCCGGAAAAAAAGTTGAGTAATATTCGGGGATTGTTTTCACACACACAAAAAGGTTCGGTCGATGTCCTTCGAGCGCGACACGGTGACGCACCATTCGATCGTCCGCGCGGCCGCGGTTCACGCGCTTGCACAGGATTCCGTATCGTGGCTGTGGTAACTAATAAAAGCTTTGCCTAAGTCTAATGTTTACGTGTACTAGTACGGATTTATTTTAAGTTTGACCAACCCTATATAAAACTAAACTAAGCTCCCATACGCGCACTCATCAATATGCCGCCGTCGTTGCGCATGCCGGCGCCCGCCTGCTCCGGCCAACAATTTCTCACCCGTCACCGCTGTGTCGCCACCAAGCCGAAGGCTTGCCCGCTCACGTCATCTGCAGTCCCTCCTCGCGATGCCGCCGTGCTGCCAAGGTTTGGATCAGGTTGAACAATATCAAATCCATATCCATATCCATGAAGGCAGTCCCAGCCCATCCATGAAAATTCCATGGGCGAAAAATTGTGACCATGTCCAAATCCGATGGATATCCATACCCATTGGATATCTATCGGGTCCTCTCAAGACCTATACATAAGACATAACTCATTGCACAATGTGCACTCTGCATTGGCGTGCTCACTCCCTGCCGTGCAGTCATAGCCCTTGCATTGTCCCACTGTTGCGGCCATGCATCAATGCTGTGTGGAAAAGCAAAGATGGAGGGGTCAAGGAGATATGGAGCTGGGTTGTCGTAGGCCAGTAGTGGCTGCTGCAGCTATCCACCTTACGTGGGGGTAGCAGCTGGCAGCGGCAGCCACCTCTAGGGCTATGAGAGGAGTAACTCAAGGAGATGGCACCGATTCTCAATGATAAGTCATTTAATTAGTGTAGATAATAGGATGAGAAGGTGTGTTGGAGTATGTTACGGTGGGGATTGTGTAATTTCTTTTGGATGGTTTAGATAAAGGATAAAATTATAGTTGGACATGTGAATATGGGGTAGGGGTAGCAGAATATTGCTCGTTAAGTCAGACGATCGGGTCGGGTTTGGATATATCCATGGGTACAAGATTATGTCCATGCCCTATCCACGAGTAATCGGGTCGGATTTGGGCGCTGCCCATGGGCGCAAAAGCATATCCAAACCCTATCCATTCGGGTTGGATATCCATGGGTATCCATGTCCATGGATAAAATTGCCATCCTTACGAGCAGCTGGTGGAGCCGCATCTATGTGCACAGTGTACGAAGAGGAGGATGAGCATGTGCTCCAGCACGCCGGCGAGGAGGAACTAGCGTGTCATTGTCGTCTCCGCCCGCGCGGAGGAGGCGCGCATGGTGGCTGTCGCGGAGGAAGCCGGTTGCGCGCGCGTCGAGCCCACAAACTGGGTGCGGACGCAAAATCTACCTTCGAGACCTTCAATGCCACGTGGATCCTGCAATCTGAAGGAGCAATTTGGGTCAGCCGACTCTTGTGAGCCATTTGATGCAACATGGATGGCTAGAAGGGCTTCTTCAACCTCCGAAATTGATGCACGGTTCATCTTCTCAGCCCGCCACATGCCTAACCGCCTGTCGCCTCCACCGCGCCCTCCCCTGAACCGCCTTCTACCGCCATGCTCCCCTCCACCCCCGCCATCCGTTTAACCCCGGGCACGATCCATTTTTTTTCAGCGAACTGCATTGCACACCCAACACTCATAAGATAGATCATGGGCACCCTGCCACCCTAATATAGATACTGGGGTAGCTTCTCTGCTGTCTTCTTCCTTCGCTCCATCGAACTTCTTTCATAAATTGACTGACCCAAATTATACTACTAGTACGAACGTATTAAGTACAGTAGGAACATGAAGATACGAGCAGTAGTACCAACTACAAGAAGAACAGTAGTAAGACATAGTACTAGTACTACTGTACATACTAAAGAGTTCAAATAACGAGAAAGAACATAAACATAGTTCTGCTGGGGCCTCAGCACAACACACCCTTGAAAATAAACTAAGCAACTAGTCTGCTTGACACTGCAGTAGAACCAGCATGAGCAACGACACTGCCACCTACTCAGAGTCCGAGTCCACGTCCTCGACTTCGTCCTCGTCCCTCTTCCTCTTCCTCTTCGCCAACGCTTCTTTGCTTGAACCGGACACTGGGCTCTGCTTCTTCATCCAACGCTTGTAGATATTTAAACAAAGGTAGGCATCCATTGCTGCGTGCAGGATGTGATCTTCATCTAATGTCTTCGACTCCCATGCATGATGAAACTCGTGGTGAGGTTTCTTTAGTTTAGCGTACGAAGGATCAATCATGGCTGCTGCCAGGGTCAGCATTGAAGGCTGAGAGGAGGACACTAGGCTTGCATTCTGGAGATCGAAGGGCTGGCCTACAACGAGGCCTATCCAACCCAGGACATCCCTGTCATTCCTAAAGTCTACAGTAACGAATTTCACTCTTCCGTCCTTGAGGAAGTTCTTAAAATCTTGGCACTCAACGTTGGCATGGCATATGTGGTAGACCAAGCACACGTTATGTATGCAAACCTGGATCACGGCGGACTTCTTCTTCTCTGCCTCCTTTAGTTTCTTCTGTCTTTGCAGGACCGTGGTGTACTCAACATCTAGCCCAGCGACCCACTCATCCGTTGAACTGTTGAACATGCGTAGGAAGCGAGCAAGGCATGCTTTCACCGTCGCAGACCCACATGTGTAGATGACGAAGAACTCATCGCCGGTGATGGCTCTAACCTGGTACTCAGCGGTGGCCATGGAGATTTGGGAGGCCATGGATTTTGGAGGAGGGTTAGGAGAAGTTGAACTGGTATAATGTGAAAGGACAGGACGACTGGTAGCGAATTGTTGTAAGGTACTGTACTAGTAGAAGACGGGGACGAGTAGGGTGTGCGAACGGTGTGGGGTTGCTGGCTTGCCCGGTGGATAAACGGCTGCAAGCCCCCAAAGAGTTCTCGAGAACTATGCGGGACCCACTAGATGTCATGTCTACTAGACCCATATCATAGGCCTGGCGGTATAGCTTCTGCCTGTTCGCACGCCATGCCGACGCGTGGGTAACTTCACTTAATTCCGTCAACCGTCATGCCTCCCACGACCTTCGCCTCCCTCGCGCGGTCGTGCCCTTCGAGACTTCGACCGGCTATAAATGAGCAATTTTTTGCCTACTCCGCATGCATGATACTCCCTCTGGTCCTTTTTACTCCCGTCAACCATTTGCAAAGTGTTTGACCAAATTTATACTAAAAATATCAATATCTACAATACTGGTTATAATGAGTATAAGAACTACTATTAGATGAGGTAGATGAGTTAAAGATTCTAATCCTGAACTAACCCTGAAGTAATTCTAGCGAAAGAGGTGTTTGGATGACAGAGTTAGATGGAGCATGGATACGGCGAGGTGCCTTCATGGGCGGTGCGAGAGGGAGGGAGGGAGGGAGAGGACGAGAAGCTTCGAGGAAGTGGGGAGGGATCTGTTGTGGGGGGAGTGAGAGAAAAATGTGTTTTTTAGTGTCCCGAGAAGAACTAACCCAAATAAGCACCTCTTGGGTGGGTTAGATTTTTTTGGGTTAGTTGAGTTCAAACTTACCCAAACTAACTCTAACACATGGATTAGCTATTAGAGTACTACTACCTCCCTTCTAGTTTAAAGGGATCGATTCAAAAATTTCACCTACTCTTAGCAAAATAGAGGCGGTGGAATAGTTTTTGTAGTTCTTCACAAAAAAATGTGTTTATCAATGCATGCATGTACATTAGTTACTCTAACCCCCCTCTCTTCTTTAATTCTTTGCCACATCAGCATGTTTGCTATTCCCGTGTGCACGATACCAGCTAAGATACCACCATTATGGCCAGCCTTAATCATCGCATGCAATAATTTAGTGCACCTTGAAATATGAACATGTGTGGGGCGTGTATGTTTTTAATGACTTGAGACTATACCTAGCCCGGCATGCAAGATGAGACTTATTATGCACCGTTCCCCATACCTGCAGGAAGCCGGTTTGTCTCCAAATCTTTTCCTCTCCATGTGTGGAAACAATATGCCTGCCAGACTCTCCTTCTGCATGCATGACTCTCCTCCCCCCGCGCTCATCCAATCCGTCGTGACCAGCAATATTTCCACCCCTTCCCTCCCCGTAATTTACTCCAACAAATATTCCCACATAGCTGTTACACGCAACATATCTTCCGGGACGCTGCTTCAGTTACTTAACTGCAGGTGCATTGGGTCACTGACATATGGGCCAACAGGGGTCTGGCTCACATGTCAGTGACGCAACTGGACCTGCAGTTAAGTCAGTGCAGCTCAGTCCATATCTTACGTAGGTGTGCCATTGATCGCTATAAATACCGCGCCTCCCACTACATCGCTATCTCCGCCCCCTCACGTTCACGTTCATCGCTATCTCCTCCCCTCCCTCTCACGTCGATCACCATGGTATCACCCCTCCCAAGCCCTAGGCGCCCCTTGCTGCACCGCGCGGACGGTCACACGTCGTCGTTCCATTTCCTCGCCACCACTAGTCGAGGAGGACGCGTCGGCGTTCCGCTCCTCGCCGTGACGCATTGAGGTGGAAGCGTCGCTATTCCGTTCCTCGCCGCCACTAGTCGAGGAGGACGCGTCGAGGTGGACGCATCGGCATTCCCAATCTCGCCAGCACGCGCGTCGGAGGACGCGTCGGCTCCCCGCTACGAGGAGAACGACGCGCCGGCCGCCGTGCCCCCCAACCTTGACGAACTTTGGAAAGAAATGGATGTCGCCTTGTGGGAGGCTTTGCCTCCAGCAGAATGCGCCAAAATAGAGGCGGAGAAGAAGGCCAAGGAATAGAAGCGCACCGTGGAACAAGCTGCCTGGCAGGCCTATGTCGCGTCCGAGAGAGTCAAGCAATTGGCTCTTTGGCAGAAGGCTCATGCGAGGGCCGTGAGGGTGGCGGAGGACGCCCGTGCCGAAGCCCTGAGTGCAGTCGGGCCCAAGCGCCTCATCTACGCTTGGCGGTACATGCATTGGGTGCACGCTTCCAGCGAGGAGGAGTACCTGTTGGCACCAGATCACCACACTGGTGAGATCGCGCTCGCCCGCCGGCAAGCCGCCAATAAGCACCTCGCGAGTTGCGAGGCTGAGGAAGAAGCGTTGTGTCGGCGCGCTGGGAAATGGCCGTGCACCAGGGCACTCGTGGCGCGCCACAAGCGCTCCTGCGAGCGTCGTGGCTTTTAGTAGGAGCATAATTTTTGTTTCGTAAGGTGATCTCACTAGTTCTGGGACGCAAATGATAAATCCCGAACGTTCAGGAATTATTAGCATCCTTAATTAAGTATGTAAAAGGGAAAGTTTGGAAACCTTGTGTATTCGTACGCATTTTGTAAGTACGTGCATATAGCACAAACTTTACTATATACTATCGCACTACACGTCTCTCTCTATATATGCTTGCAGACTGTGCTACTCCCTCCGTCCAGGTCAATAAGTCATCTTTGGTTGTGCACCGTGACCAAGAAGGAGGGAAGACTTATACACCTAGACGGAGGGAGTACTACTATTACTTATGTATGTGCAAATGCACGTTTTAACATTATGATGGTTTTTTTTAAAAGTAGAAAAATAGCACTAGTCAAGCTTGTGAAACGATTCAATGCAAAACAAATGCAAAATTGCTCGTTTGATTGTTTACTTTTAGCTTCCTTCTCTGTGGTTATTTCTCTCTCGTACTTTGTACGGAGTATCTCACTGGTCGAAAAGGCATGCAAATTCCCAAACCGCTTCCTACACCCTATATCGAATCTTTTGCCTAACAAGTTGTGCCATGCAATTGGAATTCCAACTTGAGTACTACTACTAGTAGGAGTACCAGGGGCCAGTTCTTTTAGGCTTCTAGATTAGTAATCCCATAACTACTACCTCCGTCCTGGTTTATTGGTCTCCATTGTAATCTGTGTCAAATTTTGATCATAAATTTAACTAATGAAATGTTATCTTTGGTCAAAATTTAGCACAAATTATAATGGTGAGGAATAAACCAGAACGGAGGTACTACAAGTAGTAGTTTAGAAGCCCAAATAAATGAGTGAGGCGCCTTAATGTTACTCTCCACTGTGACTAGTCTTATGGGAAAAGCTGGGGAAGCCGCCAAAAGAACTGGCCCTAGGAGTAGTAGCTAGGGATACTAGGAGTAGTAGCTAGGGATCGAGTGTGCGAGATGAACCGGAGAAAGTAAATGCAGAGAGATGAAATGCAAAAAAGACGGAGGGATGTGATGGTTGCTTGTCCGTTTATTTTACCAGGCTACTTATTATTGGGAGTGGTTGGGTTTTGGGATATGACGACTTTACTGTCGTGCCACAAGCGGGGTGAGACTCCCGTGCAGCACCACCCTCTACACTAGTACTCGGTCGTGGTTTACTACATCGGTCGTGGTTTATCCCCCATTGAATTTGACTGAATATTTAACAGAAAAATTTTAGTGCATGTCAACAAAAACAATATCGTTGGATTCGTATTTGAACATAGTTTTCAATGATATAATTTTAGGTGACATGCATCACCATTTATCGTACTATATATAATGTTAGTTCAATTTTTGGTCGTACTAATCTATAGTAAGTTGCCCGTGCATTACACGAAAGAGTGAAATGCATTGATCAGGGAGTTGTTTATTTTGACAAAGGATGTGGGGGTCATCTCATGTGTAATGGGTATCGATAGGTTTCTTCGGATATTACTTCATCTCTAGACCTCACAAACATCCAGGTGAAATAGATAAAAAGTATCTTTTTCAAACAAAAGCATTCAACTGTTCAACCTGCATCCAAACTTGTGAAGAAATAACTCTTATTGTGCTTTGTAAGAAATGATCATCAAGAATTAGTTTTTGAGTATCCATTTTTATACATGTTGGCTACAGATGACATGGCACATTCTTATTGTCTGACTTCGATATGACCCTACGTTGCTGGCATGTGTCTCGTAAGTCAAGCGGCGTGATGTAGTCATCATCACCTGTCCACTTCCCGCAGCACATATTCACTTCTCCATCTTTGTCCGCTCTTCCATCCCTGCTAAGGCGCCTCCCCCCTCGTCCAATCTTCCATCCCTGATAAGGCGCCTCCCCCCTTGTCCGAGACCCAAGCACTAACAATGGCATAACCGAGCAGCGTCCGCCGAAAGAGTGGCTGGAATTTTCTCCCAACAGAGGTAATCAAGCTCATTGTTTCGCGTGTGGACAATCTCAGTACCATGCCGCTCGCCACGTGCTCATCGAGGATGTATCGTTTACTCAAAGCCCTCAGGCCAGAGCTTTTTAAGCCAGCTCCTTGCTTGCTGATGCCGCCTGATCTTCAAAAACGGCGTGTCACGCAGCATAACGATCGTAGGGTGGCAAGCATCAACCCCCTTGACTGCGATCCGATCCCCGTCACCCTCAACTACATTAATGGTATGTACTGGGTCGGCATGAACACGTCTTGGATGGTGCTCATCGACGGTCGCGGCAGCTGGATGCTGGTGGAGGTCTACACCCGGCGATTGATTCCCCTTCCTTCGATTAACACTGCACTGCTTTGGCACCGCGGCCCAGAATACTCGGAATCTTACAGTATCCAAGATGATACCAAATTTGATTTGCTCAAGGTTGTAATCTGCCAAGTGCCCACAAGATCTGCGAATTATAAAGACTTCAGGCTAATTGCGTTCTTCAACCGCGGTCTCGCCTATCTGACAGGTCACTACGGTAAGTGGATAAATCTACACGTCCATCGCAGGATCATACATCCTCCATGGTTCTCTAATGCAATTGAACACAAGGGCTTCATTTACGTTGTCGACTCCTTCTATGGCTGGACGTATTGCTGGCCTACTCCAGTCATCGCTACAAATGGTTGTTACAACAGTATGTTACTTTCCTATGATATCATGATGGCTTGCTTATATTACTGTCAACATTTACTGAAAAAATATTCATGCTCATAACATGCTATTCTTAAGATTGACTACATCAAGAGCCCTTTTTTATTTGACTCCAATTTTTTTAGGGTTATTTGACTCCAACTTGATATGATGTTGTATGCTGCCTAGTGTCCCTACCCATCCTAATCCCAGAACCTTTCAAAGAAAAGTGGCATGGCAGTTGTAGGTGGTTCCTGGCTCGATCAGACAAGGGCGGACGATTGATGATCGTTCGCATGTACCGGACGTGTTGTTTCGTGGAATACAATCACAGTCACTGCAAGGTCTTTGAGTAGGATCCCAGCTTCTCTGGGCCTTCAGGAATTTTTGACTGGAGGTTGGTAAGTAGCCTTGGTACACGCTCTCTATTTGTCAGATTGAATTATCCGATTAACCAAGAGATAACTGACGGCAAGGATCATGATGGCAGCGCGGTTTCGTTCATCAGGCAAAACTGTGTGTACACAGCGTACCATGCGTCTCTACATGCACCATACCCTGTTATGTGCTGCCATGCTCTGCAGCCCAAAGTAGGAGAGAGGGTCGCAAGTATCAGACTTCGACCTGCTGGCTGGAGTTTCCCCCGTCAGGCACCCATCTGGTTCAAGTCGTCAGCCAATCTCCACAACTTAATAAATAGTAACCTCTAACTAAGCCAGTTAGTTAGATGCGTACACTTGGTGTAGTAGGATCTTTATTTAGTTTGATGCATACACTTGTTCTTTTTTGGTAGCCCTTTTGTAATGATAGCTGATGTTTGGTTTGGAAGAGAGAGTTGCATCTTCACTCTTCTGGCCTGCTTACTGCTTCTGTTGCACCCCCAGCCCTGGTTGCTGCTGCTGCTGTTTTCAATGTACAATCATTAGTATATTTCGTCTGTTGGTTGAATAAATGTGTTGTTAGAACGACAAACACAATGTTTTGGAATTCGTTGCACGGTTCGATCCTTTAGTGCCCTGTATCGTACGTAGCGCATACTATTTTTCGTACGGAACACATTTTCCACTTGTTGATAACATGCAGCCCACTGATGAAGGCCCAATAGAGAAGCCCATAATTAACTGGAACGGAGGCTCTCACATGAATCTGGCCCAGGTATATGCTAATGGTCCCCTAAACATAAATAAATAAATAAATAAATAAAGCTAAATGCTCACGCACCAGTTCTTTAAATTCACAATTTAACAGGAGGATATTATTTCCTAATAGTGTCGTTACATTTCCGTCGATATTATTCTTCGGCAAAGATAGCGACCAGTCTTCTTTCTCCCAGCATTTTCTTCCTGCAACCAGCGGACCCATGCAAATCGTAGTCAACGTCGTAAATAGATCCGGTCCATTTTTATTTTTCAATAAGAATGTCCAACCCAGCCCAGCACATTGGCGACAACACTTTATCCTCTGCATTGGTGCACTCGGCGCGGCCCCGCCGTCCGGCCCTGTCAACATAGTTTTTTTTGAAACGGTCCCTGTCAACATAGTGAATCGGGAGAGGACTGTAGTTGTGAGTATGACAGTACGGACCCACCAGGTCCACTCCCGAACACAAGCAAGTGCCTCTTTTACTACTCAGATGAACCCCTCGTTTTTATTCTAACCCACCCTGCTGATATCTGGGACCCACATCATTTTCAACGTATAGTCAATTAATGACAGAATTGCACAACTTTTTTTAGTAGTAATTTGGAGGAGCAGGCTATAAATTGGGTTGTGCGGTCTCTGTGGCCCGTCTAACAACATGACCAGCCCAACAGTTTTTTCTTTGGGAAAATAGATAGCCCAGTATTTCTTTTTGAAGAATACCCAAGCTAGGCCTATTTGTTTTCTCCGACTTACTGGGCTGCAAATCTTTCAAGACGAGGAGGGATGCATTCCGGCCTGGCCAAAGAGTATGGTCAGTGTCTGTTAAAAGTAATATCAAAAGGGGTTAAAAATTCCAAAAAAAATAGCAAATGGGATATGACTTTCTTTTTTGTTTTTGTTCTTCACTGATATCTTATACTCCCTCCGTCCCAAAATTCTTGTCTTGGATTAGTCTAGATACGGATGTATCTAATACCAAAACGTGACTTGATACATCCGTATGTAGACAAATCTAAGACAAGAATTTTGGGATGGGGGAAGTATTTCATTGGATTTAACATGACATAGTACTAATTTTTGGATTCAGAATATTTTTTTCCCCAGCAAAAATTTGTGAATTTTCAAAATTTTCCACATACTTAGTTAATTTTTTAACTCTGGTACTGACCAGAAAATGGGCAGCAATTCTAAAAATGGAAAATGGGCTACAATAAATTCCATATGAATTAGAAAATGAGTAAAAATTAAAAAAAATAGCAAATGGGTTGTACACGCCATAGATTTCGAGGTTGACTTGTTTACGCAAGGCTTTGTCAGTCAACACACGATTCTAGCAGCAGCGACTATTGGATGTCCATCCAACGGCCAACGTGCTTCTTCAATCTCTGATCTTCCTGCTCCAGCCGCCTAAACTAGCGCCGGCGGGACTGCCTGCTCCCTCCTCTTGTGGCCCGCTGTGATGCCGCGCAGGCTTCCCCGGCCCACCCTACTCCCTCCGCTGGGCTAGCACATGCAATCAACTGCCTCCTTATTACGCGAAACAAATGATTCCTCCCACTGACATCTGGGGCACACCGGTTGGGAGGCTAACCCATGGGCCTACTAAGTTGACGCGTACGCAGGGCTTGTCAACTTAGTCAACAAACGATTCTAGCAGCAGTAACCGTTGGATTTGAATTGAACGGTCATGTTGCTTCTTCAATCGCTGCTCTTCTTGCACTAGCCGCCCAAACCAATGCCGACAAGACCGCCTGCTCCTACCTCCAGTGGCCGGCTATGCTGCCGTTGAGGCCTCACTGCCCCCTACTACTCCCACCACTAGCCAGGCCCTGCGGCGACGACAGCCTCACACCGCAGCTGAACCAGTGAACCCTCGTACTCCTCTCCGCGTGGGCATCCACTCCCGCGTCTTCCCCGGCTCTGCGTTGTCCCCTTCCTAGGCCTCACCGTCATCCACCGCCTTCGTGCTCTCGGCGCGGCGTGGTCAATGTGGTCAATGACCGACTTCCATCGGAAGAGTACTGTACATGGAGAGGCTGACAGATAGGTCCACGGCCGTAGCTGGGTCCACGGCCACAGCCTAGTTTTTTGTGATTTGCCAAGTAAGTCGCTTTGTCAGGCCTTTTGGGCTGCAAATCTTTCAAGACGAGGAGAGCTTCATTCAGCTGGCCGACAAAATGGCCTATCAATAATGAGAAATGGGCTGTACATTTTTAAAACACATCAAACCGGCATTTAGTTTAAAATTTCTTTTTTTTCATTTTGAGATTTTAAATTGCATTGATTTTTATGCGTGGACAATTTGTTGGATTTTATATTGATATATATTTATTTTTAAAATCAGTTTGAACGTGACTCAAAATTTCGGGATTAAAAACAGTTTGGACCACACCGAAATATGCAAAATTTCGTATAATTTTTTAACCGTGGCCACAATATGGGTTGTAATGCTAACAAAGAGAATATGGGCTCCAAAAAACCCTTAAGAATTAGCAAATGGGTAGTAAATTATTAGAAATAATGGCAGATGGGTTGTATGTTGTTTTCCACAGATTCGAGGCTTTCCTAAAAAAAAGGTTGACGCACAAGCAGTGACTGTTGGATGCCCATCCAACGGCCGTCGTGCTTCTTCAATCTCTGCTCTTCCTCCTCCAGCCACTCAAACAAGCGCCGGCGGGACTGCCTGCTCCCTCCTCCCCGCGGCCGGCTGTGCTGCCGCGTAGGCCTCACCGTCCCACCGTACTCCCATCGCTGGCCTAGCCATCCCTCTACTCACCCACAAATGTTGTTATTCTCCGGCGACGGCAGGCGAACCAGTAAACCCTCGTACAGTCGTACTCCCCTCCGCATGGGAAACAACTGCCGAGTCTTCCCTGGCTCCATGTCATTCCCTTCCAAGGCCTCGCCGTCGTCCAACGCCCTGGTGCTCTTGGTTCGGCCTGGTCAACATGGTCAACGACCAACATGCATTTGAACTGCACTATGCGTGGAGAGGCCAACAGCTGGGTCCACGGCCGCATGCAAGGAAATGCCTTCTTATTACGCGCAAAATAATGATTCCTCCACCTGACATATGGGACCCACCGAAAGGGCCTCTGTATTTCACGAAAAAAACGCTGCCGCCGCTGACAGCTTCGACCCACCAGTTATATCTTCGCACGCAAGGAAGTGCCTCCTTATTACGCACAAAAAAATGAAATACTCCCCCTGCTAGCTGGGACCCAGTATAGTGGGAGGCTGACTTGTGGGCCTACTAAGTTGACGGGGACGGAGGGCTTTGTCAACTTAGTCAATATGCATGATTCTAGCTCCATTGACCGTACGATGTCCATCCAATGGCTGTACTGCTTCTTCAACCTCTGGTCTTCTTGCTCCAGCCGCCCAAACCAGCGCCGGTCGTGCCTTGTGCTCCTGCCTTCTGTGGCCGGCTGCGATGCCGCGGAGGCCTCACTACCCCCTACTACTCCCACCGCTGGCCAGGCCATCCCTCTACTCACCCACACCCCCTATTATTCTGCGGCGACGGCAGCCTCACACTGCAGCCGAACCAGTGAACCCTCGTACTCCTCTCCATGCGGGCTTCCACTGCCGCGTCTTCCCCGGCTCCGCGTCGTCCCCTTCCTAGGCCTCGCCATCGTCCACCGCCCTGGAGCTCTCGGCGCAGCATGATCAACGTGGTCAAGGAACTACTTCCATCGGAAGAGTACTGTACGCAGAGAGGCTGACAGCTGGGTCCACGGCCGCAGCAAGGAAGTGCCTCCTTATTACGCGCAAAATAATTATTCCTCCACCTGACAGCGGGGACCCACCGGACGGGCCACCGTGTTTCGTGAAAAAAAACATTTCCCCTGACTGTTGGGACCCACCAGCTACATCTTCGCACGCAAGGAAGTGCGTCCGGGCAAAAAAAACGATTCGCCCCCCTGACCGCTGGGACCCACCAGCTACATCTTGACACGCAAGGAAGTGCCTGACAGTCGAGACCCACCTGGTCGAAGCATACGTAGCATTGTCATTCTGGTCACGAACGTGTGCATACATACTGGTCGATGTAGAGGCGCGCATGTAGCATGTACACGTACGTACAACAGCCAGGGTGCAAGAAAGTAAATACGGCCACGTACGTACATACGGGCGGGGTCTCGAACGCCTACTCGCGTGTACGTATGGCCAGGGCTCGTGTACATGGCTGGGTTGGAATGGAGAAACAGCGTCGTCGTGTTCATGGGGAGCCGACCGGCTGGGTCGGAATGAAATGCGTCGTCGTGTTCATCGGGAGGGCTTGGATGGAACAGCCGATGGAAACGAGGCCTGGCATACCGCAAAACGGAGGAAACGGCCTTGTGTTCGACCGGCCACATTTGAAACGGGATCCTGTTCATCGGGAGGGGTCTGGCGTACCACAAAATGGAGGAAACGGACCTCCTACGGTCGAAACGGGGGTCATGTTGATCGGGAGGGGTGTGGCGTACCACAAAACGGAGGAAACGGACTTGTGTTGGAGCGCTACGGTCGAAACGGGGGTCCTGTTCATTGGGAGGGGTGTGGCGTACCGCAAAACAAGACTCCACGGGATACTGTTCATATCCACCATCGACCCCCTCTAGCCTCCACGAGCTACTGTTCATCCATCGTCGACCTCCTCCAGCCTCCACCTGTGACTGTTCATCCACGGGCTCCTGTTCATCCAGCCTCCACCGCGTGCTACTCCACCGGCTACTGTTCAACCAGCCCTCTCCACGGGCTCCTGTTCAACCACCCCTCCACGGGCTACTGTTCATCTAGCCCTCCATCGTCTACTGTTCATCCAGCCCTCCACGGGGTGGTCCTGTTCATCCAGCCCTCCATGGGGTCCTGTTCATCCAGCCCCAACCAGCTCGATCGATCGGGTCCTGTTCATCCAGAGGCAACAGCATGGGGTCCTGTTCATCCACCCCTACAGGGAACTATTCATCCAACTCCCCTCCCCCCCAGCAATGCTCACTGTTCATCCAGAGGCAACACCACGGGGTACTGTTCATCCACCCACACCGGGAACTGTTCATCTAAACCCCCCCAGCAATGCTCACTGTTCATCCAGAGGCAGCATCGATCGGCTTCAGTTAGCAGCAGTAGCGAAGGAATCACTCGATTTGGTACAGTTAACAGCCGTCGATCAATCGCTCGGGTTCAGTAACGCGTAGCCTGCAGTGTAATCGCTCGGGTTCAGTTAGAGCCCAACGCCTCGCTCGGGTTCAGTTAGAGCCCAACGCCTCGCACTACTACAAAAACAGCTATAGCCAATATGGACACTAATGGTGCACTGTACATGTGGTGCGCCATTACTAAATACTAATGGCGCACCATGTGTTGGTGCGCCATTAGTGTGCAAATACTAATGGCGCACCACATCCACGATGCGCCATTAGTAAATTTTTTTTCAAAACTACTAATGGCGCACCGTGGGAGTGGTGCGCCATTACTAGTTCAACTAGTAATGGCGCACCACTCCCACGATGCACCATTAGTAATTATGTTTCAAAAAAATTCAATTTTTTTATTTTTATTTTTTAGACTACTAATGGCGCACCGTGAGAGTGGTGCGCCATTAGTAACTTGGCCACCACTTCCACCGAATGCACCCCCCCCATGGACCGCCTTTTCAGTTAAAAATAAATAAAGAATGATGGAAATGTCAAAAGAATAAAAGAAAATAAGTTTCCCATGTGATATGTGGTCTAGTTGTTGTGAAAATTTACAAATATGAATTTCGACTTTATTTGCGAAATCTCTCGAGAATTTGTAAAATGGGCATAACTTTTGCGTACGAACCCCGTTAAACATTTTCAAAATCCTCAAAAACCTAACAGAAAAAAGATACGGGGCTTTTAAGATCTAGAGAGGCAAAAAATTCAAAAAAATTCAAACTTACTAATGGCGCACCTGCCCATGGTGCGCCATTACTATCTTCCCGCCTTCAAAATTCAAAATAAGTCAAAAAAAATAAAAAAGTTACTAATGGCGCACCTGCCCATGGTGCGCCATTAGTATCTTCCCGCCTTCAAAATTCAAAATAAATCAAAAAAATAAAAAATAGTAATGGCGCACCTGCCCGCGGTGCGCCATTACTATGCCGTATTGCCGTATATATGGCTGGGTGTGGTCCTCTCCTCCTTACCTCTTCATTCTTCTCCTCCACTCCACCTCTCCTCCACTCCATCTCCTCCTCTCCTCCACTCCATCTTCCCTTCTCTCCTCCACCATACTACCCTCCTCCTCTCCGGCGACCTCCTCCTCCCTCCTCTCCTCCCCTCCCCTCCCCTCACGGTTTCTCCTCCCTCCTCTCTGGTGAGCTCCTCCTCCCTCCTCTCCGGTGAGCTCCTCCTCCCTCCTCTCTGGTGAGCTCCTCCTCCCTCCTCTCCTCCCATCCCCTCATGGTTTCTCCTTCCTCCTCTCTGATGCTCCGGTGAACTCCTCTCCGGCGACCTCCTCCTCCTCTCCAGCGATGTAGGCGAGCGCCTCTTCGGTGACCTCCTCCTCCTCGTCTCCGGCGAACTCCTCTCTGGCAAAAGAACATGGCAAAAGAATGTACAAGATCCAAAAACAGGAACAGAATTTGAAATAATATCGTGCCAAAAAACAAGCAAAAAATGAGCAAAAATGGGCAAAAAAATCATGATCCAGATCCAAATTCAAAATTCAAAAATAGCAATGGCGCACGGTGGGGGTTAGATGGTGCGCCACTACTATTTTCCCACCTTCAAAATTCAAAAATACTAATGGCGCACCGTGGCCTATACTAATGGCGCACCAGTGGCCTATACTAATGGCGCACTATGGCCTATAATAATGGCGCACCAGTGGTGCGCCATTAGTATACCAGATACTAATGGCGCACCAGTGGTGCGCCATTAGTAAAAAATACTAGTGGCGTGGTACTAGTGGCGCACCAGTAGTGCGCCATTAGTAGGCAAAACTGGTGCGCCACTAGTAGGCCTTTTCCTAGTAGTGTCGCACCCGCACGCGTGCGTGTACGAGAGAAACGCGCATCGCTCGGCCCCGATCACCCACCGTAACCGGGAACACCATGATATTTTCCTCGCCCTCGCTTCTACCACGGTTTTTTCCGTCATGGATGGCCCAAAGAATGTCATGAAGCTGCGTCTCCGGCCCGCCTAGGACGAAAAGCCCATTTTCTGTCATGATTTTTTGTCATAGAAGTAGGACCCCACCACATCTACGATGATACCGGGTTTTGTCACAATTGTCGTCATAGAAGTGTCATAAGTATGACAGAAAAAAAATTGTTCGGCCGAAAATGTCATGGATGTGTCTTTTTTTGTAGTGACCGTCAACACGCCGTCGTGCTGACGAAACTCTCCCTCGGCCTCGGCTGGATCTAGAGTTCGAGGGACGTCACCAAGCTGAATGTGTGCAGATCGCGGAGGTGTCGTGCGTTCGTTACATGATCGGTTGGATCGCGAAGATGTTCGACTATATCAACCGCGTTACTCAATGCTTCTGCTTTCGGTCTACGAGGGTACGTAGACACACTCTCCCCTCTCGTTGTTGTGCATCTCCTAGATAGATCTTGCGTGATTGTAGGATTTTTTTTGAAATACTGCGTTCCCCAACAGTGGTATCAGAGCCAGGTCTATGCGTAGATGTTATATGCATGAGTAGAACACAAAGGAGTTGTGGGCGTGGGTATATACATATTGCTTGCCGTCCCTAGTTGTTTTTTGATTCGGCGGTATTGTTGGATGAAGCGGACCGGACTGACATTACATGACCACGTTCATGAGACTGGTTCTACCGACGTGCTTTGCAAACATGTGGCTGGCGGGTGTTTGTTTCCCCAACTTTAGTTGAATCAGATTCAATGAACAGGGTTCTTTCTGAAGATCAAAAAGCAATCACTATATCACGTTGTGGTTTTTATGCCGTAGGTAAGAACGGTTCTTGCTAACCCGTAGCAGCCATGTAAAACTTGCAACAACAAAGTAGAGGACGTCTAACTTGTTTTTGCAGGGCATGTTGTGATGTGATATGGTCAAGACGTGATTATATAAATTGTTGCATGAGATGATCATGTTTTGTAACAGTTATCGGCAACTGGCAGGAGCCATATGGTTGTTGCTTTATTGTATGAAATGCAATCGCCATGTAATTGCTTTACTTTATCACTAAGCGGTAGAGATAGTCGTAGAAGCAATAGTTCGTGAGACGACAACGATGCTTTGATGGATATCAAGGTGTCAAGCCGGTGACGATGGTGATCATGACGGTGCTTTGGAGATGGAGATCAAAGGCACAAGATGATGATGGCCATATCATATTACTTATTTGATTGCATGTGATGTTTATCCTTTATGCATCTTATTTTGCTTAGTTCGGAGGTAGCATTATAAGATGATCTCTCACTAAATTTCAAGGTACAGGTGTTCTCACTGAGTATGCACCGTTGCTACAGTTCGTCGTGCCGAGACATGATACGTCTCCAACGTATCTATAATTTTTGATTGCTCCATGCTATTATATTATCTATTTTGGATGTTAATAGGATTTTATATCATTTTTGGGACTAACCTACTAACCAGAGGCCCAGCCCAAATTGTTGTTTTTTTGCCTATTTTAGAGTTTTGCCGAAAAGGAATATCAAACGGAGTCCAAACGGAATGAAACCTTCAGGAACGTGATTTTCTCAACAAACGTGATCCAGGAGACTTGGAGTGGGCGTCAAGAAACGATTGAGGAGGGCACGAGGCAGGGGGCGCACCTACCCCCTTGGGTGCACCCTCCGCCCTTGTGGGCCCCTCGTTGCTCCACCGACGTACTTCTTCCTCCTATATATATCCAGGTATCCCCAAACATCCAGGAGCACCACGAAAACCTAATTCCACCGCCGCAACCTTCTGTACCCGAGAGATCCCATCTTGGGGCCTTTTCCGGAGCTTCGCCGGAGGGGGCATTGATCCCGGAGGGCCTCTACATCAACTCCATGGCCTATCCGATGATGTGTGAGTAGTTTACTTTAGACCTACGCGTCCATAGTTATTAGCTAGATGGCTTCTTCTCTCTCTCTTTGGATCTCAATACAATGTTCTCCTCGATCTTGTTGGAGATCTATTCGATGTAATCTTATTTTGTGGTGTGTTTGTCGAGATCCGATGAATTGTGTGTTTATGGTCGAGATTATCTATGAACAATATTTGATTCTCCTCTAAATTCTTTTATGTCTGATTGGTTTATCTTTGCAAGTCTCTTCGAATTATTAGTTTGGTTTGGCCTACTAGATTGATCTTTCTTGCAATGGGAGGAGTGCTTAGCTTTGGGTTCAATCTTGCGGTGCTCGATCCCAGTGACAGAAAGGGAAACGACACGTATTGTATTGTTGCCATCAAGGATAAAAAGATGGGTTTTATATCATATTGCATGAGTTTATCCCTCTACATCATGTCATCTTACTTAAAGCATTACTCTGTTCTTATGAACTTAATACTCTAGATGCATGCTGGATAGCGGTCGATGTGTGGAGTAAAAGTAGTAGATGCAGAATTGTTTCGGTCTACTTGTCGCGGACGTGATGCCTATATACATGATCATACCTAGATATTCTCATAATTATTCGCTTTTCTATCAATTGCTCGACAGTAATTCGTTTACCCACCGTAATACTTATGCTCTTGAGAGAAGCCACTAGTGAAACCTATGGCCCCGGGTCTATCTTCCATCATATTAATCTTCCAACACTTAGCTATTTCTATTGCCGTTTATTTTACTTTGCATCTTTATATCTCTTTATCATAAAAATACCAAAAATATTATCTTATCATATCTATCAGATCTCACTCTCGTAAGTGACCGTGAAGGGATTGGCAACCCCTTTATTGCGTTGGTTGCGAGGTTCTTATTTGTTTGTGTAGGTGCGTGGGACTCGAGCGTGATCTCCTACTGGATTGATACCTTGGTTCTCAAAAACTGAGGGAAATACTTATGCTACTTTACTGCATCACCCTTTCCTCCTCAAGGGAAAACCAACGCAGTGCTCAAGAGGTAGCAAGAAGGATTTCTGGCGCCGTTGCCGGGGAGATTCACGCCAAGTCAAGTCAAGGTTTGACTCCCGACAACGAGCCATTTCTAGCGCCGTAGCCGGGGAGTCTACGCACAAGTCAACACATACCAAGTATCCATCACAAGCTCTTATCCCTCGCATTACATTATTTGCCATTTGCCTCTCGTTTTCCTCTCCCCCACTTCACCCTTGCCGTTTTATTCGCCCTCTCTTTCCGTTCTCCTTCTCTTTCCCAATCTGCCTCTTTTTCCCGTTTCCTTTTTGCTTGCGTGTTGGATTGCTTGATTGTCATGATGGCTTAAGATAATACTAAATTGTGTGACTTTACCAATACCAACAACAATGATTTTCTTAGCACCCCGATTGCTCCTCTTACCGATGCTGAATCTTGTGAAATTAATGCTGCTTTGTTGAATCTTGTCATGAAAGATCAATTCGTCGGCCTTCCTAGTGAAGATGCCGCTACCCATCTAAATAGCTTTGTTGATTTGTGTGATATGCAAAAGAAGAAAGATGTGGACAATGATATTGTTAAATTGAAGCTATTTCCTTTTTCCCTTAGAGATCGTGCTAAAGCTTGGTTTTCGTCTTTGCCTAAAAATAGTATTCATTCATGGAATAAGTGCAAAGGTGCTTTTATCTCTAAGTATTTTCCTCCCGCTAAGATAATCTCTCTTAGAAATGATATTATGAATTTTAAGCAACTTGATCATGAACATGTTGCACAATCTTGGGAGAGGATGAAATTAATGATACGTAATTGCCCTACACATGGTTTGAATTTATGGATGATTATACAGAATTTTTATGCCGGATTGAATTTTTCTTCTAGAAATCTTTTATATTCGGCCGCGGGAGGCACTTTTATGCAAATCACTTTAGGAGAAGCTACCAAACTCCTAGATAATATTATGGTTAATTATTCTCAATGGCACACTGAAAGATCTACTAGTAAAAAAGTGCATGCAATCGAAGAGATTAATGTTTTGAGTGGAAAGACGGATGAACTTATGAAATTGTTTGCTAATAAGAGTGCTCCTACTGATCCTAATGATATTCCTTTGTCTACCTTGATTGAGAATAATAATGAATCTATGGATGTGAATTTTGTTGGTAGGAACAATTTTGGTAATAACGCGTATAGAGGTAATTTTAATTCTAGGTTGTTTTCTAGTAATTCCTCTAATAATTATGGTAATTCCTACAACAATTCTTATGGAAATATTAATAATATGCCCTCTGAATTTGAGGCTAGTGTTAAGGAGTTTATGAATTCGCAAAAGAATTTTAATGCTTTGCTTGAAGAAAAATTGCTTAAGGTTGATGAATTGGCTAGGAACGTTGATAAAATTTCTCTTGATGTTGATTCTTTGAAACTTAGATCTATTCCACCTAAGCATGATATCAATGAGTCTCTCAAAGCCATGATAATTTCCATTGATGAGTGCAAAGAAAGAACCGCTAGGATGCGTGCTAAGAAAGATTGCTTTGTGAAAGCGTGTTCTTCTAGTTTCTATGAAAATAAAGATGAAGATCTAAAAGTTATTGATATGTCTCCTATTAAATCTTTGTTTTGAAATATGAATCTTGATAATGATTGGACTTAAGATGAGCCACCTTTACCTAGAAGGCGTTCCCAAAATTCGGAGTTTTTAGATCTTGATGCGAAAATTGTTAAAAGTGGGATTGAAGAGGTTAAAACTTTAAATAGCAATGAACCGATGATCTTGGATTTCAAGGAATTTAATTATGATAATTGATCTTTGATAGATTGTATTTCCTTGTTGCAATCCATGCTAAATTCACCTCATGCTTATAGTCAAAATAAAGCTTTTACTAAACATACCGTTGATGCTTTGATGCAATCTTATGAAGAAAAACTTAAGTTGGAAGTTTCTATCCCTAGAAAACTTTATGATGAGTGGGAACCTACAATAAAGATTAAAATTAAAGATCATGAGTGCTATGATTTGTGTGATTTGGGTGCTAGTGTTTCCACGATTCCAAAAACTTTGTGTGATTTGCTAGGTTTTCGTGATTTTGATGATTGTTCTTTAAACTTGCACCTTGCGGATTCCACTATTAATAACCCTATGGGAAGAATTAATGATGTTCTTGTTGTTGCAAATAGGAACTATGTGCCCATAGATTTCATTGTTCTTGATATAGATTGCAATCCTTCATGTCCTCTTATTCTTGGTAGACCTTTCCTTAGAACGATTGATGCAATTATTGATATGAGGGAAGGGAATATTAAATTCCAATTTCCATTAAGGAAAAGCATGGAACACTTCCGTAGAAAGAAAATTAAATTACCATATGAATCTATTATGAGAGCCACTTATGGATTGCCTACCAAAGATGGCAATACCTAGATCTATCTTCGCTTTTATGCCTAGCTAGGGGCGTTAAACGATAGTGCTAGTTGGGAGGCAACCCAATTTTATTTTTATTCCTTGATTTTTGCTCTAGTTTAGTAATAAAAATTTATCTAGCCTCTGTTTTGGTTGTGTTTTTTGTGTTTAATTAGTGTTTGTGCCAAGTAGAACCGTTGGGAAGACTTGGGGAAAGTCTTTTTGATCTTGCTGTAAAAAACAGAAACTTTAGCGCTCACGAGAATTGATGCAATGTTTATTTGGAAGGTGATATTTAGTTAATTATTTTTGCAGATGATTAATAAATAAATTCGTCACGTCCAGCAATTTATTTTAGAATTTTTGGGGTTCCATAAGTGGTCGAAACCTACAGATTACTACAGATTGTTCTGTTTTTGACAGATTCTGTTTTTCTTGTGTTGTTTGCTTATTTTGATGAATCTATGGCTAGTAAAAGAGTTTATAAACCATAGAGAAGTTGTAATACAGTAGGTTTAACACCAATATAAATCAAGAATGAGTTCATTACAGTACCTTGAAGTGGTGTTTTGTTTTCTTTCGCTAACGGAGCTCACGAGATTTTCTATTTTGAGTTTTGTGTTGTGAAGTTTTCAAGTTTTGGATAAGATTTGATGGATTATGGAACAAGGAGTGGCAAGAGCCTAAGCTTGGGGATGCCCATGGCACCCCAAGGTAAAATTCAAGGACACCAAAAAGCCTAAGCTTGGGGATGCCCCGGAAGGCATCCCCTCTTTCGTCTTCGTCTATCGGTAACTTTACTTGGAGCTATATTTTTATTCACCACATGGTATGTGTTTTGCTTGGAGCGTCTTGTATGATTCGAGTGTTTGCTTTTTAGTTTAACACAATCATCCTTTCTATACACACCTTTTGAGAGAGACTCACATGATTTGAAATTTATTAGAATACTCTATGTGTTTCACTTATATCTTTTGAGCTATATAGTTTTTGCTCTAGTTCTTCACTTATATCTTCTAGAGCACAGTGGTGGATTTGTTTTATAGAAACTATTGATCTCTCGTGCTTCACTTATATTATTTTTAGAGTCCTTTAGAACAACATGGAAATTTTCTTTTAGGAATAATATAAAAACTTTCATAGAAGTGCATTGAAAACTATGAGAAGTTTGATACTTGATAATTCTTTTGAGATATGGACATGGTGATATTAGAGTCATGCTAGTTGAGTAGTTGTGATTTTGAGAAATACTTGTGTTGAAGTTTGTGATTCCCGTAGCATGCGCGTATGGTGAACCGTTATGTGATGAAGTCGGAGCATGATTTATTTATTGATTGTCTTCCTTACGAGGGGCGGTCGGGGACGAGCGATGGTCTTTTCCTACCAATCTATCCCCCTAGGAGCATGTGCGTAATACTTTGTTTCGATAACTAATAGATTTTTGCAATAAGTATGTGAGTTCTTTATGACTAATGTTGAGTCCATGGATTATACGCACTCTCACCCTTCCACCATTGTTAGCCTCTCTAGTATCGCGCAACTTTCGCCGGTACCTTAAACCCACCATATACCTTCCTCAAAACAGCCACAATACCTACCGGCATTTCCATAGCCATTCCGAGATATATTTCCATGCAACTTTCCACCATTCCGTTATTATGACATGCTTCATCATTGTCATATTGCTTGCATGATCATGTAGTTGGCATCGTATTTGTGGCAAAGCCACCATTCATAATTCTTCATACATGTCACTCATGCATCATTTCACATCCCGGTACACCACCGGAGGCATTCACATAGAGTCATATTTTGTTCTAAGTATTGAGTTGTAATTCTTGAGTCGTAAGTAAATTAAAGTGTGATGATCATTATTGTTAGAGCATTGTCCCAAGTGAGGAAAGGATGATGGAGACTATGATTCCCCCACAAGTCGGGATGAGACTCCAGACGAAAAAAAGAGGCCAAAAAAAGAAGAGAAAAGGCCCAAATAAAAAAATGAATGAGAGAAAAAGAGATAAGGGACAATGCTACTATCCTTTTTCCACACTTGTGCTTCAAAGTAGCACCATGATCTTCATGATAGAGAGTCTCCTATGATATCACTTTCATATACTAGTGGGAACTTTTCATTATAGAACTTGGCTTCTATATTCCAATGATGGGCTTCCTCAAAATGCCCTAGGTCTTCATGAGCAAGCAAGTTGGATGCACACCCACTTAGTTTCTTTTTTTGAGCTTTCATATACTTATAGCTCTAGTGCATCCGTTGCATGGTAATCCCTACTCACTCACATCGATATCTATTGATGGGCATCTCCATAGCCCATTGATACGCCTAGTTGATGTGAGACTATCTTCTCCTTTTTGTCTTCTCCACAACCACCATTCTATTCCACATATAGTGATATATCCATGGCTCACGCTCATATATTGTGTGAAGATTGAAAAAGTTTGAGAACATCAAAAGTATGAAACAATTGCTTGGCTTGTCATCGAGGTTGTGCATGATTTAAATATTTTCTGTGGTGAAGATAGAGCATAGCCAGACTATATGATTTTGTAGGGATAACTTTCTTTGGCCATGTTATTTTGAGAAGACATAATTGCTTAGTTAGTATGCTTGAAGTATTATTATTTCTATGTCAATACTAAACTTTTGTCTTGAATCTTTCGGATCTGAATATTCATGCCACAATAAAGAAAAATTACATTGAGAAATATGTTATAAATCATTCCACATCAAAAATTCTTTTTTATCATTTACCTACTCGAGGACGAGTAGGAATTAAGCTTGGGGATGCTTGATACGTCTCCAACGTATCTATAATTTTTGATTGCTCCATGCTATTATATTATCTATTTTGGATGTTAATGGGCTTTATTTTACACTTTTATATCATTTTTGGAACTAACCTACTAACCGGAGGCCCAGCCCAAATTGTTGTTTCTTTGCCTATTTTAGAGTTTCGCTGAAAAGGAATATCAAACGGAGTCCAAACGGAATGAAACCTTTGGGAACATGATTTTCTCAACAAACGTGATCCAGGAGACTTGGAGTGGGCGTCAAGAAACGATCGAGGAGGGCACAAGGCAGGGGGCGCGCCTACCCTCCTGGGCACGGCCTCCACCTTTGTGGGCCCCTCGTTGCTCCACCGACGTACTTCTTCCTCTATATATCCACGTACCCCCCCCCAACATCCAGGAGCACCACGAAAACCTAATTCCACCGCCGCAACCTTCTGTACCCGAGAGATTCCATCTTGGGGCCTTTTCCGGAGCTCCGCCGGAGGGGGCATTGATCACGGAGGGCCTCTACATCAACTCCATGGCCTCTCCGGTGATGTGTGAGTAGTTTACTTTAGACCTACGGGTCCATAGTTATTAGCTAGATGGATTCTTCTCTCTCTTTGGATCTCAATACAAAGTTCTCCTCGATCTTCTTGGAGATCTATTCGATGTAATCTTCTTTTGCGGTGTGTTTGTTGAGATCCGATGAATTGTGGGTTTATGATCCAGATTATCTATGGACAATATGTTATTCTCCTCTGATTTCTTGTATGTATGATTGGTTTATCTTTTTAAGTCTCTTCGAATTATCGGTTTGGTTTGTCCTACTAGATTGATCTTTCTTGCAATGGGAGAAGTGCTTAGCTTTGGGTTCAATCTTGCGGTGCTCGATCCTAGTGACAGAAAGGGAAACGACACATATTGTATTGTTGCCATCGAGGATAAAAAGATGGGGTTTATATCATATTGCATGAGTTTATCCCCCTACATCATGTCATCTTGCTTAAAGCATTACTCTGTTCTTATGAACTTAATACTCTAGATGCATGCTGGATAGCGGTCGATGTGTGGAGTAATAGTAGTAGATGCAGAATCGTTTGGTCTACTTGTTGCGGACGTGATGCCTATATACATGATCATACCTAGATATTCTCATAATTATTCGCTTTTCTATCAATTGCTCGACAGTAATTCGTTTACCCACCATAATACTTATGCTCTTGAGAGAAGCCACTAGTGAAACCTATGGCCCCGGGTCTATCTTCCATCATATTAATCTTACAACACTTAGCTATTTCTATTGCCATTTATTTTACTTTGCATCTTTATTTCTCTTTATCATAAAAATACCAAAAAAATTATCTTATCATATCTATCAGATCTCACTCTCGTAAGTGACCGTGAAGGGATTGACAACCCCTTTATTGCGTTGGTTGCGAGGTTCTTATTTGTTTGTGTAGGTGCGTGGGACTCGAGCATGATCTCCTACTGGATTGATACCTTGGTTCTCAAAAACTGAGGAAATACTTACCCTACTTTACTGCATCACCCTTTCCTCTTCAAGGGAAAACCAACGCAGTGCTCAAGAGGTAGCAAGACACCACGTGATGATCGGGTGTGATAAGCTCTATGTTCACATACTACGGGTGCAAGCCAGTTTTGCACATGCAGAATACTCGGGTTAAACTTGACGAGCCTAGCATATGCAGATATGGCCTCGGATCACTGAGACCGAAAGGTCGCGTGTGAATCATATAGTAGATATGATCAACATAGTGACGTTCACCATTGAAAGCTACTCCATCTCACGTGATGATCGGACATGGTTTAGTTGATATGGATCGTCTGATCACTTAGATGATTAGAGGGATGTCTATCTAAGTGGGAGTTCTTAAGTAACATGATTAATTGAACTTTAATTTATCATGAACCTAGTACCTAATAGTATTTTGCATGTCTATGTTATTGTAGATAAATGGCTTGTGTTGTTGTTCCGTTGAATTTTAATGCGTTCCTAGAGAAAGCTAAGTTGAAAGATGATGGTAGAAACTACACAAACTGGGTCCGTAACTTGAGGATTATCCTCATTGCTGCACAAAAGAATTACGTCCTGGAAGCACCGCTAGGTGCCAAACCCGCTGCAGGAGCAACTCCAGATGTTATGAACACCTGGCAGAGCAAAGCTGATGACTACTCGATAGTTCAGTGTGCCATGCTTTACGACTTAGAACCAGGACTTCAACAACGTTTTGAACGTCATGGAGCATATGAGATGTTCCAGGAGTTGAAGTTAATATTTCAAGCAAATGCCCGGATTGGGAGATATGAAGTATCCAATAAGTTCTACAGCTGCAAAATGGAGGAGAATAGTTCTGTCATTGAACACATGCTCAGAATGTCTGGGTACCACAATCACTTGACTCAGCTAGGAGTTAATCTTCTGGTTGATAGTGTCATTGACAGAGTTCTTCAATCACTGCCACCAAGCTACAAAAGCTTCGTGATGAACTATAATATGCAAGGGATGGATAAGACAATTCCCGAGCTCTTCGCAATGCTAAAAACTGCGGAGGTAGAAATCAAGAAGGAGCATCAAGTGTTGATGGTCAACAAGACCACTAGTTTCAAGAAGAAGGGCAAAGGGTAGAAGGGGAACTTCAAAAAGAACGGCAAGCAAATTGCTGCTCAAGTGAAGAAGCCCAAGTCTGGACCAAAGCCTGAGATTGAGTTCTTCTACTGCAAAAGGACTGGTCACTTGAAGTGGAACTGCCCCAATTATTTAGCAGATAAGAAGGATGGAAAAGTGAAAGGTATATTTGATATACATGTTATTGATGTGTACCTTACTAATGCTCGCAGTAGCGCCTGGGTATTTGATACTGGTTCTGTTGCTAATATTTGCAACTTGAAACAGTGGCTATGTCTTAAGTGAAGATTGGCTAAGGACGAGGTGACGATGGTGTGGGAAATGGTTCCAAAGTCGATGTGATCGTCGTTGGCACGCTACCTCTACATCTACCTTCGGGATTAGTTTTAGACCTGAATAATTGTTATTTGGTGCTAGCGTTAAGCATGAACATTATATCTGGATCTTGTTTGATGCGAGACGGTTATTCATTTAAATCAGAGAATAATGGTTGTTCTATTTATATGAGTAATATCTTTTATGTTCATGCACCCTTGATGAGTGGTCTACTTTTACTAAATCTTGCTAGTAGTGATACACATATTCATAGTATTGAAGCCTAAAGATATAAGTTTAATAATGATAGTGCAACTTATTTGTGGCACTACCGTTTAGGTCATATTGGTGTAAAGCGCATGAAGAAACTCCATGATGATGGGCTTTTGGAATCACTTGATTATGAATCACTTGATGCTTGCGAACCATGACTCATGGGCAAGATGACTAAGACTACATTCTTCGGAACAATGGAACGAGCAACAGACTTATTGGAAATAATACATATTGATGTATGCGGTCCGATGAGTGTTGATGCTCGTGGCGGGTATCGTTATTTTCTGACCTTCACAGATGATTTGAGCAGATATGGGTATGTCTACTTGATGAAACATAAGTCTGAAACATTTGAAAAGTTCAAAGAATTTCAGAGTGAAGTGGAAAATCATCGTAACAAGAAAATTAAGTTTCTACAATCTAATCATGGAGGTGAATATTTGAGTTATGAGTTTGGTCTTCATTTGAAGCAACGCGGAATAGTTTCGCAACTCACGCCACCTGGAACACCACAGCGTAATGGTGTGTCCGAACGTCGTAACCGCACTTTATTAGATATGGTGCGATCTATAGTGTCTCTTACTGATTTACCACTATCGTTTTGGGGTTATGCTTTAGAGACAGCTGCATTCACATTAAATAGGGCACCATGAAAATCCGTTGAGACGACACCATATGAATTGTGGTTTGGTAAGAAACCCAAGTTGTCATTTCTTAAATTTTGGGGCTGCGATGCTTATGTGAAAAAGCTTCAACCTGGTAAGCTCAAACCCAAATTGGAGAAATGTGTCTTCATAGGATACCCAAAGGAGACTGTTGGGTACACCTTCTATCATAGATCCGAAGGCAAGATATTCGTTGCTAAGAATGGATCCTTTCTCGAGAAGGAGTTTGTCTCGAAAGAAGTGAGTGGGAGGAGAGTAGAACTTGATGAGGTAATTGTACCTACTCCCTTATTGAAGGTAGTTCATCACAGAAATCAGTTCAAGTGGTTCCTACACCAATTAGTGAGGAAGCTAATGATGATGATCATGAAACTTCTAATCAAGTTACTACCGAACCTCGTAGGTCAACCAGAGTAAGATCCGCACCAGAGTGGTACGGTAATCCTATTTTGGAAGTCATGTTACTTGACCATGACGAACCTACGAACTATGAGGAAGCGATGATGGGTCCATATTCCACAAAATGGCTTGAGGCCATGAAATCTGAGATGGGATCCATGTATGAGAACAAAGTGTGGACTTTGGTTGACTTGCCCTATGATTAGCAAGCCATAGAGAATAAATGGATCTTCAAGAAGAAGACTGATGCTAACAGTAATGTTACTGTCTACAAAACTCGACTTGTTGCGAAAGGTTTTCGACAAGTTCAAGGAGTTGACTACGATGAGACCTTCTCACCCGTAGCGATGCTGAAGTCCGTTCGAATCATGTTGGCAATTGTCGCATTTTATGATTATGAAATTTGTCAAATGGATGTCAAAACTGCATTCCTTAATGGATATCTTAAAGAAGAGTCGTATATGATGCAACCAGAAGGTTTTGTCGATCCAAAAGGTGTTAAAAGAGTGTGTAAGCTCCAGTGATCCATTGATGGACTGGTGCAAGGATCTCAGAGTTGGAATATACGCTTTGATAGTGTGATCAAAGCATATGCTTTTATACAGACTTTTGGAGAAGCCTGTATGTACAACAAAGTGAGTGGGAGCTCTGTAGCATTTCTGATATTATATGTGGATGAGATATTGTTGATTGGAAATGATACTGTATTTCTGAATAGCATAAAAGGATACCTGAATAAGAATTTTTCAATGAAAGACCTCGGTGAAGCTGCTTATATATTGGGCATCAAGATCTATAGAGATAGATCAAGACGCTTAATTGGACTTTCACAAAGCACATACCTTGATAAGGTTTTGAAGAAGTTCAAAATGTATCAAGCAAAGAAAGGGTTCTTGCATGTGTTACAAGGTGTGAAGTTGAGTCAGACTCATTGCCCGACCACCGTAGAAGATAGAGAGAAAATGAAAGTCATTCCCTATGCTTCGGCCACAGGTCCTATCATGTATGCAATGCTGTGTACCAGACCTGATATGTGCCTTGCTATTAGCTTAGCAGGGAGGTACCAAAGTAATCCGGGAGTGGATCACTGGACAACGGTCAAGAACATCCTAAAATACCTGAAAAGGACTAAGGATATGTTTCTCATTTATGGAGGTGACAAAGAGCTCGTCGTAAACATTTGCGTCGATGCAAGCTTTGACACTAATCCGGATGACTCTAAGTCACAAACCGATACATATTTTTATTGAATGGTGGAGCTGTCAGCTGGTTCAGTTCTAAACAGAGCGTCGTGGCGGGATCTACGTGTGAAGCGGAATACATAGCTGCTTCGGGAGCAGCAAATGAAGGAGACTAGATGAAGGAGTTCATATCTGATCTAGGTGTAATACCTAGTGCATCGGGTCCAATGAAAATCTTTTGTGACAATACTAGTGCAATTGCCTTGGCAAAGGAATCCAGATTTCACAAGAGAACCAAGCACATCAAGAGATGCTTCAATTCCATCTGCGATCAAGTTAAGGAAGGAGACATAGAGATTTGCAAGATACGTACGGATCTGAATGTTGCAGACCCGTTGACTAAGCCTCTCTCACGAGAAAAACATGATCAGCACCAAGACTCCATGGGTGTTAGAATCATTACTGTGTAATCTAGATTATTGACTCTAGTGCAATTGGGAGACTGAAGGAAATATGCCCTAGAGGCAATAATAAAGTTGTTATTTATATTTCCTTATATCATGATAAATGTTTATTATTCATGCTACAATTGTATTAACCAGAAACTTAGTACATGTGTGAATACATAGACAAACAGAGTGTCCCTAGTATGTCTCTACTAGACTAGCTCGTTAATCAAAGATGGTTAAGTTTCCTACCCATAGACATGTGTTGTAATTTGATGAACGGGATCACATCATTAGAGAATGATGTGATGGACTAGACCCATCCGTTAGCTTAGCACTATGATCGTTTAGTTTATTGCTATTGCTTTCTCCATTACTTATACATGTTCCTATGACTATGAGATTATGCAACTCCCGAATACCAGAGGAACACTTAGTGTGCTATCAAACGTCACAACGTAACTCGGTGATTATAAAGATGCTCTACATGTGTCTCCGATGGTGTTTGTTGAGTTGGCATTGATACGGCCATTTTGCATCATGCTTTTATATCGATATTTACTGCATGATGGGTTGTTATTACACATTATGTCACAATACTTATTCCTATTCTCTCTTATTTTACAAGGTTTACATAAAGAGGGAGAATGCCGGCAGCTCGGATTCTGGGCTGGAAAAGGAGAAAATATTAGAGACCTATTCTGCACAGCTCAAAAAGTCCTGAAACTTCACGGAAGTTATTTTCAGAATATATAAAAAATACAGAGCACAAGAAGTACCAGAGGGGGGCCACTCACCAGCCACGAGGGTGGGGGCGCGCCCTACCCCCCCTGGGCGCGCCCCCTGTCTCGTGGGCCCCCTGGTGGCCCCCCGATGCCCATCTTCTACTATATGGAGTCTTTCATTGAGGAAAAAAAATCATAAGCAACCTTTCAGGACGAGACTCCGCCGCCACGAGGCGGAACCAATCTAGGGCTCCGGCGATGCTGTTCTGTCGGGGACACTTCCCTCCGAGAGGGGGAAATCATCGCCATCGTCATCACCAACGATCCTCTCATTGGGAGGGGGTCAATCTCCATCAACATCTTCACCAGCACCATCTCCTCTCAAACCCTAATTCATCTCTTGTATCCAATTCTTGTCTCTAAGTCTGGGATTGGTACCTGTGGGTTGCTAGTAGTGTTGATTACTCCTTGTAGTTGATGCTAGTTGGTTTAGTTAATGGAAGATCATATGTTCAGATCCTATATGCACATTAATACCCCTCTGATTATGAACATGAATATGCGTTGTGAGTAGTTACGTTTGTTCCTGAGGACATGGGAGAGGTCTTGCTATTAGTAGTCATGTGAATTTGGTATTCGTTTGATATTTTGATGAGATGTATGTTGTCTCTCCTCTAGTGGTGTTATGTGAACGTTGACTACATGACACTTCACCATTATTTGGGCCTAGAGGAAGGCATTGGGAAGTAATAAGTAGATGATGGCTTGCTAGAGTGACAGAAGCTTAAACCCTAGTTTATGCGTTGCTTCGCAAGGGGCTGATTTGGATCCATATGTTTCATGCTATGGTTAGGTTTACCTTAATACTTTTGTTGTAGTTGCGGATGCTTGCAATAGAGGTTAATCATAAGTGGGATGCTTGTCCAAGTAAGGACAGTACCCAAGCACCGGTCCACCCACATACCAAATTATCAAAGTACCGAACACGAATCATATGAATGTGATGAAAACTAGCTTGACGATAATTCCCATGTGTCCTTGGGAGCGCTTTTCTTTATATAAGAGTTTGTCCAGGCTTGTCCTTTGCTACAAAAAGGATTGGGCCACCTTGCTGCACTTTATTTACTTTTCTTACTTGTTGCTCGTTACAAATTATCTTATCACAGAACTATCTATTACCTATAATTTCAGTGCTTGCAGAGAATACCTTGCTGAAAACCGCTTCCCTTTATCTTTGGAGGGAGATGCATTGACATGGTATAGGCTATGTGATGATATGGGATCATGGAACTAAAAACGATTGAAATTGGAATTTCATCAGAAGTTTTATCCTATGCATCTTGTTCATCATGATCGAAATTATATATATAATTTTTGGCCTCGCGAAGGAGAAAGCATCGCTCAAGCTTGGGGGAGGCTTAAATCAATGTTATATTCATTCCCCAATCATGAGCTCTCAAGAGAAATGATTATCCAAAAAAATTATGCTCGGCTTTCTGATAACAATCGCACCATGCTCGATACTTCTTGTGCCGGCTCTTTTATGATGAAGACTATTGAATTCAAATGGGATTTATTGGAAAGAATTAAACGCAACTCTGAAGATTGGGATCTCGACAAAGGTAAGGAGTCAGGTATGACACCTAAGTTTGATTGTGTTAAATCTTTTATGGATACCGATGTTTTCCGTAAGTTTAGCACTAAATATGGACTTGACTCTGAGATAGTAGCTTCTTTCTGTGAATCTTTTGCTACTCATGTTGATCTCCCTAAGGAGAAGTGGTTTAAATATCATCCTCCCGTAGAAGTAAAAGTAGTTGCACCTATTAAAGTTGAAGAAAAGACTATCACTTATAATGATCCTACTGTTCCTACTGCTTATGTTGAGAAACCACCTTTTCCTGTTAGGATAAAAGATCATGCTAAAGCTTTAACTGTAGTTCGTAAAAGCAATATTAGAACCTATACACCTCTTGAGCAAGTTAAAGTTGAACCTAATATTGCTATTGGTAAGGATCTCTTGGCTGATAATATTGATGGGCATGTTATTTATTTCTGTGATGAAACTGTTAGAATTGCTAAACCTTGTGCTAAAGATAAACATAGACCTGTGGTAGGCATGCCTGTTATTTCTGTTAAAATAGGAGATCATTGTTATCATGGCTTGTGTGATATGAGTGCTAGTTCTAGTGCAATACCTATTGACTTATACAGAGAGACTTTACGCATGATATTGCACCTGCTGAGTTAGAATATATATCATGTTATTACTAGTGCTAACCTTTCAGAGAAGGAGGAATAAAAATTATTGAAAATTCTGAAGAAGCACTGTGCTTCTATTGGATATACTCTTGGTGATCTTAAGGGCATTAGTCCCACTCTATGACAACACAAAATAAATTTGGAGAAATATGCCAAACCGGTTATTGATCACCAACGACGGCTGAATCCTAAGATGAAAGAAGTGGTAAGAAAAGAAATACTAAAGCTCCTTGAGGCAGGTATAATTTATCCTGTTGCTGATAGTCAGTGGGTAAGTCATGTCCATTGTGTTCCTAAGAAGGGAGGTATTACTATCGTTCCTAATGATAAAGATGAATTGATTCCGCAAAGAATTATTACAGGTTATAGGATGGTAACTGATTTCTGCAAATTAAATAAGGCTACTAAAAAAGATCAATACCCCTTACCTTTCATTGATCAAATGCTAGAAAGATTATCCAAACATACACATTTTTTCTTTCTAGATGGTTATTCTGGTTTCTCTCAAATACCTGTGTCAGCTGATGATCAATCAAAGAGCACTTTTACTTGCCCTTTCGGTACTTTTGCTTATAGATGTATGCCTTTTGGTTTATTTAATGCTCCTGCTACCTTTCAAAGATGCATGATGGCTATATTCTCTGATTTTTGTGAAAAGATTTTTGAGGTATTCAAGGATGATTTCTCCGTTTATGGATCATCTTTTGATGATTGCTTAAGAAACCTTGATCGAGTTTTGCAGAGATGTGAAGTAACTAACCTTGTCTTGAATTGGGAGAAATGTCACTTCATGGTTAATGAAGGTATTGTCTTGGGGCACAAAATTTCTGAAAGGGGCATTGAAGTTGATAAAGCTAAAGTTTATGCTATTGAAAAGATGTCGTGTCCCAAGGACATCAAAGGTATAAGAAGTTTCCTTGGTCATGCCGGCTTTTATAGGAGGTTCATTAAGGACTTCTCAAAAATTTCTTGGCCTCTAACTAATTTATTACAAAAAGATATACCGTTCGTCTTTGATGATGATTGTGTAGAAGCATTTGAAATACTTAAGAAAGCATTAATCTCTGCACCTATCGTTCAGCCACCTGATTGGAATTTACCTTTTGAAATTATGTGCGATGCTAGTGATTATGCTGTAGGTGCTATTCTAGGGCAAAGAGTTGATAAGAAATTAAATGTTATTCAATGTGCTAGTAAAACTCTAGACAATGCCCAGAGAAATTATGCTACTACTGAAAAAGAATTCTTAGCAGTTGTATTTGCTTGTGATAAGTTCAGACCTTATATTGTTGATTCTAAAGTAACTATTCACACTGATCATGCTGCTATTAAATATCTTATGGAAAAGAAAGATGTTAAACCTAGACTTATTAGATGGGTTTTCTTGCTACAAGAATTTGATTTGCATATTATTGATAGAAAGGGAGCTGAGAACCCCGTTGCAGATAACTTGTCTAGGTTGGAAAATGTTCTTGATGACCCACTACCTATTGATGATAGCTTTCCTAATGAACAATTAAATGTCATAAATGCTTCTCATACTGCTCCATGGTATGCTGATTATGCTAATTACATTGTTGCTAAATTTATACCACCTAGCTTCACATACCAGCAAAAGAAAAAGGTTTTCTATGATTTAAGACATTACTTTTGGGATGACCCACATCTTTATAAAGAAGGAGTAGATGGTGCTATTAGACGTTGTGTACCTGAGCATGAACAGGAACAGATTCTGTGGTGTCACTCCGAAGCTTATGGAGGACACCACGCTGGAGATAGAACTGCACATAAGGTATTGCAATCCGGTTTTTATTGGCCTACTCTCTTCAAGGATGCCCGTAAGTTTGTCTTGTCTTGTGATGAATGTCAAAGAATTGGTAATATTAGTAGACGTCAAGAAATTCCTATGAATTATTCACTTGTTATTGAACGATTTGATGTTTGGGGCTTTGATTATATGGGACCTTTTCCTGCCTCTAATGGATATACACATATTTTAGTTGATGTTGATTATGTTACAAAGTGGGTAGAAACTATTCCAACTAGTAGTGCTGATCATAACACCTCTATTAAGATGCTTAAAGAAGTTATTTTTCCGAGGTTTGGAGTCCCTAGATATTTAATGACTGATGGTGGTTCACATTTTATTCATGGTGCTTTCCGTAAAATGCTTGCTAAGTATGATGTTAATCATAGAATTGCATCTCCTTATCACCCACAGTCTAGTGGTCAAGTAGAATTGAGTAATAGAGAACTCAAATTAATTTTGCAAAAGACTGTTAATAGATCTAGAAAGAATTGGTCCAAGAAACTTGATGATGCATTATGGGCCTATAGAACTGCATATAAAAATCCTATGGGTATGTCTCCGTATAAAATAGTTTATGGAAAAGCATGTCACTTACCTCTCGAACTAGAACATAAGGCATATTGGGCTATTAAAGAGCTCAACTGTGATTTCAAACTTGCCGGTGAGAAGAGGTTATTTGACATTAGCTCACTTGATGAATGGAGAACCCAAGCCAATGAGAATGCCAAATTGTTTAAAGAAAAAGTTAAAAGATGGCATGATAAAAGGATACAAAAGCGTGAGTTTAATGTAGGTGACTATGTATTGCTATACAACTCTCGTTTAAGATTTTTTGTAGGAAAGCTTCTCTCTAAATGGGAAGGTCCTTACGTTATCGAGGAGGTCTATCGTTCCGGTGCCATAAAAATCAACAACTTCGAAGGCACAAATCCGAAGGTGGTGAACGGTCAAAGAATCAAACATTATATCTCAGGTAATCCTATAAATGTTGAAACCACTGTTATTGAAACCGTAACCCCGGAGGAATACATAAGGGACACTTTCCGGAACGTTTCACACTCCGAAAAGGAATAGGTGTATGGTACGGTAAGTAAACCGACTCCAAAATAGTTCTAATGGCAATTTTTCTCCGTTTTGGAATATTTAGAAAAATAGAAAAATAAGAAGCAGTCCGGGAAGGACACGAGGGTGGAGGCACGCCCTACCCCCCTAGGCGCGCCCCCTACCTCATGGGCACCTCATGTGCTCTCCGGACTCCGTTTTCTTGCACGTTACGTATTTTGGTCGGTAAAAATTCATTATATAATCTCTCGAAGGTTTTGACCACCGTATCTCGCAAATATCTCCTGTCTTTGTTTCGAGTTGTCCTGCTACAGATTTGAGCAACATGTCATCTAAGATTCGGAAGGAGAAAGCTATGTGGCTGATTACCTTGCAGACCCTAAGGTCTATGGGGATGTGGAGCATTGTGGTTGGACTATGGAAGAAGAGGAGGACTATGAACCTAAGGGAAAGGAGGAGACGATCTCGGATGAAGATGAAGTCCCATTACCTCAACCTGGGGACATGCATGTGGAGTTCAAAAAGTCAAGCCTCCCGGATAGAGCAAAGAAACCTAAGATCGAGTTTATCCCTTTTCGTCTCTTGCAGGAAAACAAGCGGGAATTATGCAAAATGATATTAAGCCTGGAGCAGGAGATCGATGACCTGAGGGATCAAATTATGCCCTGAAGCGCAAATTAAGGAAGAAGCATATGACATCAACGAAACCATCATCTTCTTCATCAACAAAGGAGACATAATCATATGGGTATGGGCACTCCCCTTGGCAACTGCCAAGCTTGGGGGAGGTGCCCCGGTATCGTATCACCATCACACTCCTATCTTTGCCGTTTTTCTTAGTTCGATCCTTTTAGTAATATCTTGATCTAGTACAATAAAGTTTTTGGTATGATCTAGTTTTGAGTTTTGCTTTATGATCCCTCTATGTAGTCGAGTCAGTGAGCTTTATAATAAAGATTAGTGTTGAGTCAAGGGCTTGATTATTTTGCCATGATCTTGAGTGAATAAAAGAAAAGAGAAAAGAATAAAAAGAAATAAAAGAGATCATAAGGATCTTATGGAGAGTAATGAGCTCACATGTAAAGAGTATTATGAATAAAAGTTGTTGAGAGTTGACAAACATAGTTTTGGTCATCGTTGCAATTAATAGGAAGTAATAAAGAAAGAGAGGTCTTCACATATAAATATACTATCTTGGACATCTTTTATGATTGTGACCACTCATTAAAATATGATATGCTAAAGAGTTGACGTTGGACAAGGAAGACAATGTAATATGTTATGTTTTCTTACATCTAAGATAAATTATATTGCCATGGATCATCCAACATGGTTGAGCTTGCCTTTCCCCCTCATGCTAGCTAAAGTCTTTGCACCAAGTAGAGATACTACTTGTGCGTCCAAATACCCTTAAACCCAGTTTTGCCATGAGAGTCCACCATATCTACCTATGGATTGAGTAAGATCCTTCAAGTAAGTTGTCATCGGTGCAAGCAATAAAAATTGCTCACTAAATATGTATGACTTATTAGTGTGGGAGAAAATAAGCTTTGTACGATCTTGTGATGTGGACGAAATAAAAGCGACGAACTGCATAATAAAGGTCCATATCACAAGTGGCAATATAAAGTGACGTTATTTCGCATTAAGATTTTGTGCATCCAACCATAAAAGCGCATGACAACCTCTGCTTCCCTTTGCGAAGGGCCTATCTTTTACTTTTATCTCCTACCTTACATAAGAGTCATGGTGATCCTCACCTTTCCTTTTTACATTTTATCTTTTGGCAAGCACAATATGTTGGAAAGATCCTAGTATATATGGCTAATTGGATGTGAGTTTTCATGAACTATTATTGTTGACATTACCCTTGAGGTAAAATGTTGGGAGGCAAAACTATAAGCCCCTATCTTTCTCTGTGTCCGATTAAGACTTCATACCCATAAATATTGCGTGAGTGTTAGCAATTGTGAAAGACTAAAATATGGTTGAGTATGTGGACTTGCTGAAAACCTCTTATATTGACTCTTTCCTATGTGATGATAAATTGCAATTGCTTCAATGACTGAGATTATAGTTTTTTAGTTTTCAATGAAGTTTATGATTCATACTTGAAATTGTGATTGAATTGTTACTCTAGCATAAGAGATCATATGACAATAATTATATAAGTTGTTGTTCTAAGAATGATCATGATGCCCTCATGTCCATATTTTATTTTTATCGACACCTCTATCTCTAAACATGTGGACATATTTTTCGATTTTGGCTTTCGCTTGAGGACAAGCGAGGTCTAAGCTTGTGGGAGTTGATACGTCCATTTTGCATCATGCTTTTATATCGATATTTATTGCATTATGGGCTGTTATTACACATTATGTCACAATACTTATGCCTATTCTCTCTTATTTTACAAGGTTTACATAAAGAGGGAGAATGCTGGCAGCTGGGATTCTGGGCTGGAAAAGGAGCAAATATTAGAGACCTATTCTGCATAGCTCCAAAAGTCCTGAAACTTCACGGAAGTTATTTTCAGAATGTATAAAAAATACTGAGTGCAAGAAGTACCAGAGGGGGGCCACTCACCAGCCACGAGGGTGGGGGCGCGCCCCCTGCCTCGTAGGCCCCCTGGTGGCCCTCCGATGCCCATCTTCTACTATATGGAGTCTTTCATTGAGGAAAAAATCATAAGCAAGCTTTCGGGACAAGACTCCACCGCCACGAGGCAGAACCATGGCGGAACCAATCTAGGGCTCCGGCGGAGCTGTTCTGCCGGGGACACTTCCCTCCGGGAGGGGGAAATCATCGCCATCGTCATCACCAACGATCCTCTCATCGAGAGGGGGTCAATCTCCATCAACATCTTCACCAGCACCATCTCCTCTCAAACCCTAGTTCATCTCTTGTATCCAATTCTTGTATCTAAGTCTGGGATTGGTACCTGTGGGTTGCTAGTAGTGTTGATTACTCCTTGTAGTTGATGCTAGTTGGTTTACTTGGTGGAAGATCATATGTTCAGATCCTATATGCACATTAATACCCCTCTGATTATGAACATTAATATGCTTTGTGAGTAGTTATGTTTGTTCCTGAGGACATGGGAGAAGTCTTGCTATTAGTAGTCATGTGAATTTGGTATTCGTTCGATATTTTGATGAGATGTATGTTGTCTCTCCTCTAGTGGTGTTATGTGAACGTCGACTACATAATACTTCACCATTATTTGGGCCTAGAGGAAGGCATTGGGAAGTAATAAGTAGATGATGGGTTGCTAGAGTGACAGAAGCTTAAACCCTAGTTTATGCGTTGCTTCGTAAGGGGCTGATTTGGATCCATATGTTTCATGCTATGGTTAGGTTTACCTTAATACTTTTGTTGTAGTTGTGGATGCTTGCAATAGAGGTTAATCATAAGCGGGATGCTTGTCCAAGTAAGGACGGTACCCAAGCACCGGTCCACCCACATACCAAATTATCAAAGTACCGAACGTGAATCTTATGAACGTGATGAAAACTAGCTTGACGATAATTCCCATGTGTCCTCGGGAGCGCTTTTCTTTATATAAGAGTTTGTCCAGGCTTGTCCTTTGCTACAAAAAGGATTGGGCCACCTTGCTGCACTTTATTTACTTTTGTTACTTGTTGCTCGTTAGAAATTATCTTATCACAAAACTATCTATTACCTATAATTTCAGTGCTTGCAGAGAATACCTTGCTGAAAACCGCTTATCATTTCCTTCTGCTCCTCGTTGGGTTCGACACTCTTACTTATCGAAAGGACTATGATATATCCCCTATACTTGTGGGTCATCAAGCATAGATCAATATTAGGATTTGTCACTTCGATTGTCGGATAGGTATCTCTGGGCCCTCTCGGTAATGCACGTCACTATGAGCCTTGCACGCAAAGTGACTTATGAGTTAGTTACGGGATGATGCATTACGGAACGAGTAAAGAGACTTGCCACTGACGATATTGAACTAGGTATGATGATACCGACGATCGAATCTCGGGCAAGTAACATTCCAATGACAAAGGGAACAACGTATGTTGTTATGCGGTTTGACCGATAAAGATCTTCATAGAATATGTAGGAACCAATATGAGCATCCAGGTTCAGCTATTGGTTATTGACTAGAGATGAGTCTCGGTCATGTCTACATAGTTCTCGAACCCGTAGGGTCTGCGCGCTTAACGTTCGATGACGATATGTATTGTGAGTTATGTGATTTGATGTATCGAAGGTTGTTGGGAGTCCCGGATGTGATCACAGACATGACGAGGAGTCTCGAAATGGTCGAGACATGAATATTGATGTATTGGAAGGTTATGTTTGGACACCAAAAAGGTTTCGGATAGGTTCGGGAATTTTCCAGAGTACCAGGGGTTACCGGAACCCCCCGGGGGGTTAATGGGCCTTCATGGGCTTTAGTGGAAGAGAGGAGGAGGCGGCCAAGAGGAGGGGTGCACCCCCCAAGCCCAATCCGAATTGGGGAGGGGGGCCGGGGCCCTTTCCTTCTTCCCCTCTTCCCTTTCCTCCCCTCCTTGTTGGACTAGGAAAGGGGGAACCTACTCCTAGTAGGAGTAGGATTCCCCCCCTTGGGGCGCGCCCTATGAGGCCGGCCGACCCCCTCCTCCGCTCCTTTATATATGGGGGAGGGGGCACCCCATAGACACAAGTTGATCTCTTAGCCGCGTGCGGTGCCCCCTCCACAGATTTGCACCTCGGTCATATTGTCGTAGTGCTTAGGTGAAGCCCTGTGTCGGTAACTTCATCATCACCATCAACACGTCGTCGTGCTGACGAAACTCTCCCTTAGCCTCAGCTTGATCAAGAGTTCGAGCGACGTCACCAAGCAGAACGTGTGCAGATCGCGGAGGTGCCATGCGTTCGGTACTTGATCGGTTGGGTCGCGAAGACGTTCGACTACATCAACCGTGTTACTCAACGCTTCCGCTTTTGGTCTACGAGGGTACGTAGACACACTCTCCCCTCTCGTTGCTATGCATCTCCTAGATAGATCTTGCGTGATCGTAGGAATTTTTTTTGAAATACTGCGTTCCCCAACAGTAATAACTTCATAGTTAGCAATGTAATTCAGTTTTAGAAGAATTTATGCAAAAGATGCACGGGTGCCGTAATAGTAAAAAATCTTACCGTGGCATCTCCATGGATGTTACCGTAGTTCAACACGTGCACTAGTGGCACGTATTGACCATAATGTGGAGGAGTTTGATAATAGATATTGTAATTCTCAAGATCAGTACAAAATGCGATCAGATGATTTTTCTCCTGATAGGTTAATTCTGAGCCATCGGTGTAGTAGGTTCTGTCTACCATCTTCCGCACATTGTTTGAAGAATGAAAATAAGTTGTCAATGGAAATAAGTTGTCAACTATTTTGAAATAAACAATATAAATTAGTTAATAACTATGTTTGAGAAACTCACATAGCAGTAGAATTGGAAGCTTGTCAACAAGGACCCAAATGTCCATATTGTCTTGGTCGATGTCAGGATCACCAAGATCCATGGTCACAAGCATACCCTCATAAAAACCATACATCTTGCAAAGTGCTTCCCAATTTTTGCAACCAAAATGGGTTACGCTCTCAGAATTGTACAGATTTACTTCAAAATCCATACCATGATGGGTTCTTAGGTGAATTTTCTTTGTTTCGAAATTTTCATGGTCTTCAAAATCCATCCTCTCCAAGACATAGCGTCTTGCATGGCATGGGATAAGCTACTCAAATTGTAAAAGATGAAAATTACACGTTGAAATAGTTGAAGTCATACTTAATTACGAAAAAACACTTGTCATCGTTGCGTATTGTTTCAACATCGAAGGTCTCCTAGAGCTTAATGCTGAAGCGCCGACCTTCATCCATGTGAGGCATGTCGCACAGACTCCGAACGCCATTGCACCAGTCGCATTCCCCTGGAAGACTTTCGTCCGATAATGACATTTCCTAGGTTCATAATTGAAAGATTGAACTTGTACAGTTCAATATATGTACTACAAAAACTAAATTAGATCATTATTATTCGTCATGGGTTGACTATCGGTCTATTCCTCACTGATTCCTCTCTGACATTTGCGACTGTTGGTGATGGTCATTACTCCTCCTTCCCCTAGTGCATAACAAAGGTCTAGCACAAGGAGAAGAAGGAGAAACGACCCCCATGAGAACAGTCGGGATTCTTCGTCCTCTCGATATTTCCTACATATTCTAGCACAAGTCGTGCCAAAATTCATGGAAAAATCCGGCATGACCTTTGCTAAAAAAGGACATATCGAGCTCCCGAAATTTTCCGGAACGGAAATTAATCAACACTCTGGCAAAATAGGCCACTCAGAGGTGTAACCTGCAAACATGACCGTCACTTGGGAAAGCACATATCCTATTTGAGCAACACAAGATATACATATTTTTATCTACATCATATGAGCATTCAAACTTGATGGTCATTGCATTTCAATGGTTGAAAATATGAGAAAAAACATTTCAAAATATCTTATAGGACTCATGTTGACATGGAGATTTGGCTGATCTCACCTCGAGGTCGGAGGGGGTCGATGATGGGGACGACGGCGGGGATGATGGAGGGGCTCCTAGATTTCTGCAAAAACAAAAACCCTATAAGCTATCAACTAATAAAATGCATACTCCTTGCATAGTGGGGTCCAATTTGAGCATTCAAAATAGGAGTACTTCTCCAATTTGAGCATTCAATAAGCAAAACCAAATCGTAAAATAAATAAGTATTCAAATTGGCATGCATTCAATAAGCAAAAGTAAATCATCTCTTGCGTCCATACATCGTCGAATATTATCACTGATACATCTCGAATAGTATCATACATATAACATCACTATACAACTAAAACCCTAGCGGACGACAGGTATCGACGCGGGCGGTGGACACCCAAAGAGAAGGAACCATCACAGGATCATAGGTCCAGTGAGATCCCTGCAGAACCTGCCAGGTATTGGAGAACTTGCGCTCCAACGCAACCATGTAGTGACGGACGTGTGCATCCTCCTCGCCCCCGTTCAAGAATTCATCCGATTAACCAGTTAACTTGCCGACTAATCCCTACTCATAGGGTGCCCGAGTAACCGATTACCCGATAAATCGTCTGATTAATTGATTAAATGGCCAATTAACTTGCCGATTAGCCTATTAATCCCCTACTCACTAGCCGACTGAGCAGCTATCAGTTAACGATTTCCTCAACAATGCTCCTCGCTAACACGGTGACTTACAACCTCCGCAGGGTCCTCAAGCCTCTGCACCGTCACCGGCTCACGCGTTCGCCACCAAAGAAGGTTCGGGTCAACGACGGGCTGGCTCCTCACCAAGTTGCGCCCCTTGATAGGTAGAACCTCCTAGTACCAGCTCGGCGGAGCCCAGTCCCGGACATGGCCCATCTGATCAAGCAGGTGTCCTCCGCCGAGTCGACAACGAGGATGCGGGATAGGCATCGTCGACGTCAATGCGGAAATAATTGCTTTAACTAAAAAAACAACAAATGTGACATGTTCAACTAGTTCTATTAATTCAACTAGTTCTTACTAAAAATAAACTTACTATAAATAAAAATAAACTAGTTCTTACTAAAAATAAACTAGTTCAACTAGTTATATTAATTTTCTTACTAAAAATACACTAGTTCTATTAATTCAACTAGTTCTTACTAAAAATAAACTAGTTCAACTAGTTCTATTAATTTTCTTACTAATTCTATTAAACACTGCTGGCCTTGTTCTTACTAACTAATTAGATGAACCTACCTAGGAACTACTGCCCTAATTACCATCTAATTTGATGAACCCTAACTAATTTGATGCACTCTAAAATTAGATGAACCTTAGGAACTTTAGCTAGGCAGAGATAGGGGAGGGGGAGGAGGAGGCATGCTCACCTCGGGTGCTGGTGGCGAGGGAGGGGCAGGCTGCATCGAGGTCGGGGTCGCGGCGAAGGGCGGCGTCGAGTTCGGGGTCGGGGGCGGCGTCGAGGTCGGGGGCGTGATGACCCACAAGTATAGGGGATCTATCGTAGTCCTTTCGATAAGTAAGAGTGTCGAAACCCAATGAGGAGCAGAAGGAAATGATAAGCGGTTTCTAGCAAGGTATTCTTTGTAAGTACTGAAATAAGTGGTAACAGATAGTTTTGTGATAGGATAATTTGTAACGAGCAACAAGTAACAAAAGTAAATAAAGTGCAGCAAGGTGGCCCAATCCTTTTTGTAGCAAAGGACAAGCCTGGACAAACTCTTATATAGAGAAAAGCGCTCCCGAGGACACATGGGAATATCGTCAAGCTAGTTTTCATCACGTTCATAAGATTCGCGTTCGGTACTTTGATAATCTGATATGTGGGTGGACCAGTGCTTGGGTGCTGTCCTTACTTGGACAAGCATCCCACTTATGATTAACCTCTATTGCAAGCATCTGCAACTACAACAAAAGTATTAAGGTAAACCTAACCATAGCATGAAACATATGGATCCAAATCAGCCCCTTACGAAGAAACGCATAAACTAGGATTTAATCTTCTGTCACTCTGGCAACCCATCATCTACTTATTACTCCCCAATGCCTTGCTCTAGGCCCAGATAATGGTGAAGTATTATGTAGTCAACGTTCACATAACACCACTAGAGGGATGACAACATACATCTCATCAAAATAGCGAACGAAGACCAAATTCACATGACTACTAATAGCAAGACTTCTCCCATGTCCTCAGGAACAAACGTAACTACTCACAAAGCATATTCATGTTCATAATCAAAGGGGTATTAATATGCATATAGGATCTGAACATATGATCTTTCACCAAATAAACCAACTAGCATCAACTACAAGGAGTAATTAACACTACTAGCAACCCACAGGTACCAATCCCGGACTTGGAGACAAGAATTGGATACAAGAGATGAACTAGGGTTTCGAGAGGAGATGGTGCTGGTGAAGATATTGATGGAGATTGCCCTCTCCTGATGAGAGGAGCGTTGGTGATGACGATAGCGATGTTTTTCCCCTCCCGGAGGGAAGTTTCCCTGGCAGAACAGCTCCGCCAAAGCCCTAGATTGGTTCCTCCTCGTGGCGGCGGAGATTCATCCGAGAAGATGGCTTCTTATTTTTTTTCCCATCGAAAGACTTCATATAGCAGAAGATGGCCACCGGAGGGCCACCAGGGGGCCCACGAGGTAGAGGGCGCGCCCAGGGGGGTAGGGCGCGCCCCCACCCTTGTGGGCAGGGTGTGGCCCCCCTGGTGAACTTCTTGCTCTCAGTATTTTTTATATATTCGGAAAACGTCTTCCGTGAAGTTTCAGGACTTTTGGAGCTGTGCAGAATAGGTCTCTAATATTTGCTCCTTTTCCAGCCCAGAATCCCAGCTGACGGCATTCTCCCTCTTTATGGAAACCTTGTAAAATAAGAGAGAATAGGCATGAGTATTGTGACATAATGTGTAATAACAGCCCATAATGCAATAAATATCGATATAAAAGCATGATGCAAAATGGACGTATCAACTCCCCCAAGCTTAGACCTCGCTTGTCCTCAAGCGAAAGCCGAAATCGAAAAATATGTCCACATGTTTAGAGATAGAGGTGTCGATAAAAATAAATTACGGACATGAGGGCATTATGATCATTCTTAGAACAGCAACTTATATAATTCTTGTCATATAATTTCTTATGCTAGAGTAATAATTCAATCACAATTTCAAGTATGAATCGTAAACTTCATCGACAACTAACAAACTATAATCTCAGTCATTGGAGCAATTGCAATTTATCATAACATAGGAAAGAGTCAACATATAAGAGCTTTTTAGCAAGTCCACATACTCAACTATCATATAGTCTTTCACAATTGTTGACACTCACGCAATACTTATGGGTATGGAGTTTTAATCGGACACAGAGAAAGATAGGGGCTTATAGTTTTGCCTCCCAACGTTTTACCTCATGGGTAATGTCAACAATAATAGTTCATGAAAACTCACATCCAATTAGCCATATATACCAGGATCTTTCCAACATATTGTGCTTGCCAAAGGATAAAATGTAAAAAGGAAAGGGTGAAGATCACCATGACTCTTATGCATGGTAGGAGATAAAAGTAAAAGATAGGCCCTTCGCAGAGGAAAGCAGAGGTTGTCATGCGCTTTTATGGTTGGATGCACGAAATCTTAATGTGAAAGAACGTCACTTTATATTGCCACTTGTGGTATGGACCTTTATTATGTAGTCTGTCGCTTTTATTTCTTCCATATCACACGATCGTATAAAGCTTACTTCTCCCATACTAATAAGTCATACATATTTAGAGAGCAATTTTTATTGCTTTGCACTGATGACAACTTACTTGGAGGATCTTATTCAATCCTTAGGTAGGTATGGTGGACTTTTATGGCAAAACTGGTTTAAAGGTATTTGGAAGCACAAGTAGTATCTCTACTTGGTGCTATGAATTTGGCTAGCATGAGAGGGAAAGGCAAGCTCAACCATGTTGGATGATCCATGACAACATAATTTATCTCAAATGTAAAAAAACATAACCCATTACGTTGTCTTCTTTGTCCAACGTCAACTCTTTAGCATGTCATATTTTAATGAGTGCTCACAATCATAAAATATGTCCAAGATAGTATATCTATATGTGAAGACCTCTCTTTCTTTATTACTTCCTATTAATTGCAACGATGACCAAAACTATGCTTGTCAACTCTCAACAACTTTTATTCATCATACTTTTTCTATGTGAGCTCATTACTCTCCATGAGATCCATATGATCTCTTTGTTTCTTTTTATTTCTTTCTCTTTTTCTTTTATTCACTTAAGATCATGGCAAAAGAATCAAGCCCTTGAATCAACACTAATCTTTATTATATAGCTCACGGACTCGATTACATAGAGGAATTATAAAGCAAAACTCACAACTAGATCATACTAAGAACTTTTATTCTACTAGATCAAGATATTACCAAAATAATCGAACTAAGAAAAACGGTAAAGATAAAAGTGATGGTGATATAATACCGGGGCACTCCCCCAAGCTTGGCAGTTGCCAAAGGGAGTGCCCATACCAGATACTCAATTCTTCTTTGTTGGTGGAGACGGTGGTGATTTTGTTGATGGCGTAGGTTTCTTCCTTAATTTACGCTTGAGGGCAGAATTTTGGTCCCTTAGGTCCTCGATCTCTTGCTCCAGGCTCAGTATCTTTTTGCATAGTTCCTGTTGGTTTTCCTGCAAGAGGCGAAAAGGGATAAACTCGATCTTAGGTTTGTTTACCCTATCAGGGAGGCTTGACTTTTTGAACGCCACATGCATGTCCCCAGGTTGAGGTAGTGGGACTTCATCTTCATCTGAGCTCGTCTCCTCCTTTCCCTTAGGTTCATAGTCCTCTTCTTCTTCCGTAGTCCAACCACAATGCTCCACATCCCCATAGACTTTAGGATCTGCAAGGTAATCAGCCACATAGCTCTCTCCTTCCAAATCCTGGGACGACATGTTGCTCAAATCTTTAGCAGGACAGCTCGAAACAAAGAAAGGAGATTTTTGCGTGATACGGGAGTCAAAACCTCCGGGAGATTATATAATGAATTTTTACCAACCAAAATACGTAACGTGTAAGAAAACGGAGTCCGAAGAGTGCACAAGGTGCCCACGAGGTAGGGGCGCGCCCAGGGGGTAGGGCGCGCCCTCCACCCTCATGGAGCCCTCGTGTCCTTCTCGGACTGCTTCTTATTTTTCTAAATATTCCAAAACGGAGAAATATTGCCTTAAGAACTATTTTGGAGTCGGTTTACTTAGCGTATCACATACCTATTCCTTTTCGGAGTCTGAAACGTCCCGGAAAGTGTCCCTTATGTATTCCTCTGGGGTTACATTTTCAATAACATTGGTTTCAACATTTGTAGGATTACCTGAGATATAATGTTTGATTCTTTGACCGTTCACCACCTTCGGGTTTGTGCCTTCAAAATTGTTGATTTTTATGGCACCGGAACGATAGACCTCCTCGATAACGTAAGGACCTTCCCATTTAGAGGGAAGTTTTCCTGCAAAAAATCTTAAACGAGAGTTGTATAGCAATACATAATCACCTACATTAAACTCACGCATTTGTATTCTTTTATCATGCCATCTTTTAACTTTTTCTTTAAATAATTTGGCATTCTCATAGGCTTGGGTTCTCCATTCATCGAGTGAGCTAATATCAAATAATCTCTTCTCACCGGCAAGTTTGAAATCATAATTGAGTTCTTTAATAGCCCAATATGCCTTATGTTCTAGTTCGAGAGGTAAGTGACATGCTTTTCCATAAACCATTTTATATGGAGACATACTCATATGATTTTTATATGTTGTTCTATAGGCCCATAATGCATCATCAAGTTTCTTGGACCAATTCTTTCTAGATCTATTAACAGTCTTTTGCAAAATTAATTTGAGTTCTCTATTACTCAATTCTACTTGACCACTAGACTGAGGGTGATAAGGAGATGCAATTCTATGATTAACATCATATTTAGCAAGCATTTTACGGAAAGCACCATGAATAAAGTGTGAACCACCATCAGTCATTAAGTATCTAGGGACTTCAAACCTTGGAAAAATAACTTCTTTAAGCATCTTAATAGAGGTGTTATGATCAGCACAACTAGTTGGAATAGCTTCTACCCACTTAGTAACATAATCAATAGCAACTAAAATATGTGTATATCCATTAGAGGAAGGAAATGGTCCCATATAATCAAAGCCCCCACATCAAATGGTTCAATAACAAGTGAATAATTCATACGCATTTCTTGACGTCTACTAATATTACCAATTCTTTGACATTCATCACATGATAAAACAAACTTACGGGCATCCTTGAAGAGAGTAGGCCAATAAAAACCAGATTGCAATACCTTATGTGCAGTCCTATCTCCAGCATGGTGTCCTCCATAAGCTTCGGAGTGACACTTGCGTAGGATCTGTTCCTGTTCATCCTCAGGTACACAACGTCTAATAACTCCATCTACTCATTCTTTATAAAGATGTGGGTCATACCAAAAGTAATGCCTCAAATCATAGAAGAACTTTTTCTTTTGTTGGTATGTGAAACTAGGTGGTATGAATTTAGCAACAATATAATTAGCATAATCAGCATACCATGGAGCAGTATGAGAAGCATTTATGACATTTAGTTGCTCATCAGGAAACCTGTCATCAATAGGTAGTGGGTCATCAAGCACATTTTCTAACCTAGACAAGTTGTCTGCAACGGGGTTCTCAGCTCCCTTTCTATCAATAATATGTAAGTCAAATTCTTGTAGCAAGAGAACCCATCTAATAAGTCTAGGTTTAGCATCTTTCTTTTCCATAAGATACTTAATAGCAGCATGATCAGTGTGAATAGTTACTTTAGAATCAACAATATAAGGTCTGAACTTATCACAAGCAAATACAACTGCTAAGAATTCTTTTTTAGTAGTAGCATAATTTCTTTGAGCATTGTCTAAGGTTTTACTAGCATATTGAATAACATTTAATTTCTTATCAACTCTTTGCCCTAGAACAGCACCTACAGCATAATCACTAGCATCACACATAATTTCAAAGGGTAAATTCCAATCAGGTGGCTGAACAATAGGTGATGAGATCAATGCTTTCATAAGTATTTCAAATGCTTCTACACAATCATCATCAAATAGAAATGGTATATCTTTTTGTAATAAATTAGTCAGAGGCCGAGAAATTTTTGAGAAGTCCTTAATGAACCTCCTATAAAATCTGGTGTGACCAAGGAAACTTCTTATACCTTTGATGTCCTTGGGGCATGGCATCTTTTCAATAGCATCAACCTTGGCCTTATCAACTTCAATACCTATTTAAGAAACTTTATGCCCCAGGACAATACCTTCATTAACCATAAAGTGGCACTTTTCCCAATTCAAGACAAGATTAGTTTCTTCACATCTCTGCAAAACTCGATCAAGGTTTCTCAAGCAATCATCAAAAGAAGATCCATAGACGGAGAAATCGTCCATGAAAACCTCACAATTCTTTTCACAAAAGTCAGAGAATATAGCCATCATGCATCTTTTAAAGGTAGCAGGTGCATTACATAAACCAAAAGGCATACGTCTATAAGAAAAAGTACCAAAAGGGCAAGTAAATGTAGTCTTTGATTGATCCTTGGCTGACACGGGTATTTGAGAGAAACCAGAATAACCATCTAGAAAGCAAAAATGTGTATGTTTAGATAATCTTTCTAGCATTTGATCGATAAAAGGTAAGGGGTAATGATCCTTTTAGTGGCCTTATTTAATTTGCGGAAATCAATTACCATCCTATAACACTACAAAAAAAGACACATCTGTGACATTTTGGGTCGAACGAATTTTTTTTCTGTCATACATATGACACTTCTATGACGATAATTGTGACAAAACCCGGTATCATCATAGATGTGGTGGGATCCTACTTCTATGACAAAAAATCATGACAGAAAATGGGCTTTTCGTCCTGGGCGGGCCGGAGACGCAGCTGCATGACATTCTTTGGGCCGTCCATAACGGAAAAAACATGGTAGAAGTGAGGGGGAGGAAAATTTCGGGGAGTTCCCGGTTACGGTGGGAGGTCGGGGGCCAAGCGATGCGCGCTTCTCTCATACACGTACGCGCGTGTGTGCGAGGCGTTGGCTCTAACTGAACCCGAGCGAGGCGTTGGGCTCTAACTGAACCCGAACGATTGCACTGCAGGCTACGCATTACTGAACCCGAGCGATCGATCGATGGGTGTTAACTGAACCCGATCAAGCGATTCCTTCGCTACTGCTGCTAAATGAATCCGATCGATGCTGCCTCTGGATGAACAGTGAGTGTTGCGGGGGTTTGGATGAACAGTTCCCGGTGGGGGTGGATGAACAGGACCCCGTGGTGTTGCCTCTGGATGAACAGGACCCCGATCGATCGAGCCGGTTGGGGCTGGATGAACAGGACCCCGTGGAGGGCTGGATGAACAGGACCACCCCGTGGAGGGCAGGATGAACAGTAGACGATGGAGGGAAGGATGAATAGTAGCCCGTGGAGGGGTGGTTGACCAGGAGCCCGTGGAGAGGGCTGGTTGAACAGTAGCCGGTGGAGTAGCGCGCGGTGGAGGCTGGATGAACAGGAGCCCGTGGATGAACAGTCGCAGGTGGAGGCTGGAGGAGGTCGACGGTGGATGAACAGTAGCTCGTGGAGGCTGGAGGGGGTCGATGGTGGAGATGAACAGTATCCCGTGGAGTCCCGTTTTGCGGTATGCCACACCCCTCCCGATGAACAGGACCCCGTTTCGACCGTAGCGCTCGAACACAAGCTGTTTCCTCTGTTTTGCGGTATGCCACACCCCTCCCGATGAACAGGACCCCCGTTTCGACCGTAGGAGGTTTGTTTCCTCCGTTTTGCGGTACGCCAGACCCCTCCCGATGAACAGGATCCCGTTTCGAACGTGGCCGGTCGAACACAAGGCCATTTCCTCTGTTCTGCGGTACGCCAAGCCTCGTTTCCATCGCTTGTTCCGTCCCAGCCCTCCCAATGAACACGACGCATTCCGTTGCCTCCCCATGAACACGACGCATTCCGTTGCCTCCCTATGAACACGACGACGACGTTGTTTCTCCGTTCCGACCCAGCCATGTACACGAGCCCTCGCCGTACGTATGCGCGAGTAGGCGTTCGAGACCCCGCCCGTATGTACACATACGTGGCCGTATTTTCTTTCTTGCACCCTGGCCGCTGTACGTATGTGTACATGCTACGTGCGCGCCTCTACTACGACACGTGCGCGCCTCTACATCCACCAGTATATATGTACGTACACGTTTGCGACCAGAATGACAACACTACATACGCTTCGACCAGGTGGGTCCCGACTGTCAGGCACTTCCTTGCGTGCGAAGATGTAGCTGGTGGGTCCCAGCAGTCAGGGGCAACAATTTTTTTCGCGAAATACGGTGGCCCTTCCGGTGGGTCCCTGCTGTCAGGTGGAGTAATAATTATTTTGCACGTAATAAGGAGGCACTTCCTTGCTGCGGTTGTGGACCCAGCTGTCAGCCTCTCCACGTACAGTCCACGTTCGATGGAAGCCGTTCCTTGACCACGTTGACCACGCCGCGCCGAGAGCACCAGGGCGGTGGACGACGGTGAGGCCTAGGAAGGGGACAACGCGGAGTCGGGGAAGACGCGGCAGTGGATGCCCACGCGTAGAGGAGTACGAGGGTTCACTGGTTCGCTGCGGTGTGAGGCTGCCGTCGCCGTGGAATAACAGGGGGTGTGGGTGAGTAGAGGGATGGCCTGGCCAGCGGTGGGAGTAGTAGGGGGTGGTGAGGCCTCCGCCGCATCGCAGCCGGCCATGGGAGGCAGGAGCACGAGGCACGAGCGGCGCTGGTTTGGGCGGCTGGAGCAAGATGACCAGAGGTTGAAGAAGCACTACGGCCATTGGATGGACATCGTACGGTCACTGGAGCTAGAATCATGCATATTGACTAAGTTGACAAAGCCCTCCGTCCCCATCAACTTAGTAGGCCCACAAGTCAGCCTCGCACCAAGGTGGGTCCAGCTAGCACGGGGTATTCATTTTTTGTGCGTAATAACAAGGCACTTCCGGTGGGTCCGAGCTGACAGTAGGGGGAACGTTTTTTCGCGAAATACGGTGGCCCGTCGGGTGGGTCCCAGCAGTCAGGGGCAGACGTTTTTTTCGCAATATACTAGTGGGCGTCCGGTGGGTCCTTGCTATCAGGTGGAGCAATAATTATTTTCCCCGTAATAAGGAGGCACTTCCTTGCGGCTGCCATGGACCCAGCTGTCAGCCTCTCCACATACAGTATTCTTCCGATGGAATTCGGTCGTTGACCACATTGACCACGCCGCGCCGACAGCACCACGGCGGTGGACGACGGCGAGGCCTAGGAAGGGGACGACGCGGAGCCGAGGAAGACGCGGCAGTGGATGCCCACGCAGAGAGGAGTACGAGGGTTCACTGGTTCGGCTGCACTGTCGTCGCCGCAGAATAACAGGGGGTGTGGGTGAGTGGAGTGGAGGGATGGCCTGGACAGCGGTGGAAGTAGTATGGGGGCGGTGAGGCCTATGTGGCAGCACATCCGGCCATGGGAGCCAGGAGCAGGCGGCACGACCGGCGCTGCTTTGGGTGGCTGGAGCAAGAAGACTAGAGGTTGAAGAAGCACTATGGCCGTTGGATGGACATCGTACGGTCAGTCGAGCTAGAATCGTGCATATTGACTAAGTTGACAAAGCCCTTCGTCCCCGTCAATTTAGTAGGCCCACTATACTGGGTCCCAGCTAGCAGGGGGAGTATTCTTTTTTTGTGCGTAATAAGCAGGCACTTCCTTGCGTGCAAAGATATAGCTGATGGGTCCGAGCTGTCAGCGGCGGTAACATTTTTTCACAAAATACAGAGGCCGTTTCGGTGGGTCCCAGATGTCAGGTGGAGGAAATCATTATTTTGCGCGTAATAAGGAGGCATTTCCTTGCGTGTGGCCGTGGACCCAGCTGTCAGCCTCTCCACGTATAGTCCACTTCGATGCATGTCGGTCGTTGACCACGCTGACCACGCCACGCCGAGAGCACCAGGGTGGTGGACGACGGTGAGGCCTAGGAAGGGAACGACACGGAGGCAGGGAAGACTCAGCTGTTGTTTTTGTTTCCCACACGGAGGGGAGTATGACTGTATGAGGGTTTACTGGTTCGTCTGCCATCGCCGGAGAATAACAGCAGGTGTTGGTGAGTAGAGGGATGGCTAGGCCAGCGATGGGAGTACGGTGGGGCGGTGAGGCCTGCGCGGCAGCACAGTCGGCCGCGGGGAGGAGGGAGCAGGCAGTCCCGCCGGTGCTTGTTTGAGCGGCTGGAGCAGGAAGAGCAGAGATTGAAGAAGCACGACGGCTGTTGGATGGACATCCAACAGTATACATGCCATCTGCGGAAAGCCTCAAATCTGTGGAAAACAGCATACAACCCATCTGCCATTATTTCAAATAATTTACAGCCCATTTGCTAATTCTTACGGGTTTTTTTGGAGCCATATTCTTTATGTTAGCATTACAGCCCATATTGTGGCCACGGTTAAAAAATTATATGAAATTTTGCATATGTCGGTGCGGTCTGAACTGTTTTTAATCCCGAAATTTCAAGTCACATTCAGACTGATTTTAAAAATAAATGTATATCAATATAAAATCCAATAAATTATCCACACATAATAATCAATGCAATTTAAAATCTCGAAATGAAAAAAAAAGATATTTGAAAATAATTGCCGGTTTGATGTGTTTTAAAAATGTACAACCCATTTCTCATTACTGATAGGCCATTTTCTCGGCCAGCCGAATGAAGCTCTCCTCGTCTTGAAAGATTTGCAGCCCAACAGGCCTGATAAAGCGACTTACTTGACAAATCACAAAAAAACTGGGCTAGCCATTTTCAGAAAGAAAAAAACTACTGGGCTGGTCTGTGGTAAACATAAAAGAAAAGGCTGTCTAGACACGCCAGAGTGTCCCGCACAGCCCAGTTGACACCCTGCTTCCGACTCAAAAACAAATTAGATAAATGCCACTCCAATTATGGTGATTCATAAAAATGCCACTGCAATTTCCAAACTTTGAAAAATGCCAATGCAATTTTTGCAAACTTTGAAAAACGCCACTGCAGTTTGCAAACTTTGAAAAACGCCACTCCAAACTTCGAAAAATGCCACTAGAAATGGCATGAAATGGCATTTTTCAAAGTTTGGAAATTTCAGTGGCATTTCTCAGATACACCAGATTTGGAGTGGCATTTATCAAATTAACCCAAAACAAAAATAACTGGGCGAGCTGCTGGGTCCCTGGTGTCAGTCGCTCGTTGTGCAATTCTCTCGTTTATTGACTACGTTGACAATGACATGGGACCCAGATGTCAGAAATCCACTAGGAGGAGCCATTTTTATTGGCCTGAAATAAGGAGGCACTTGCTTGCGTACTGCCATGACCTTGGCGGGTCCCTGCTGTCATCCTCTCCACGTACAATCATCTCCTGATTGTGTACGCGTCAACTTGCTAGTCCCACAAGTCAGCCTCTAAACCGTGGAGGACAAATACAACCCATTTAAAAAATAACAGCCCATTCCATACGTTCAAACGGAAAGTTCAACATTCAGAGCAAAGTAACAGGTCTGATCCACATATAGAGTACTGAACTTCCATGTTGACAACCATCATAGCCAAGTTAACTATCTACTCCCACTAACACTCTAGTAGCGTACAAGTACTAACTTACTCTTAGCTAACTAGACGATGTCGGCCGTCATCTGATGTCCATGCTAAACATCGGCACCGGCGTCCTCCGCCTCGCCTCGGACTTGCCAGAGGTGCGATAGGGCGCGTTGCTCATGCGCGTTGGCCCGTACCATGCCGACGTGGTCCACCGAAGCTTCGGCTTCCAAGCGGGAAACCCACTTGACGAGCTGGTAGTAAAAATCCGCGTCGCGAACGCGTGCGTGCCCGACAGCCTCCAGGGCTATTTGCCGGGCGCCGGCCTCCACGTAGTCGGCCTAGTTGCGGGCGCTCTGCTCGCGACTCAGAGCATCGGTGCGCTGCTGCTCCATGTCCCGCTGGCGGCGCAAATCGGCGATACGCTGCTCCTCCGCCAGGCGGTCGCGCTCCAACAACTCCTGCTCCTCCGCCATGCGGTCGCGCTCCAACAACTCCTCGATCTCCGCATTGCCATCTAAAGATAGATAGAATGCCTCCTCCCTCCGTCTGCCTTCCGGTGAAAAACCGAACACTAGTTCCGGCGGTGACCGCCTCCGGCGTCGCCTACCGCGGACGGGCGGGGGCATGGCGGACGTGGCGAGCGACGTCGGGCCGGTGGGGGCTTATGAGGATATGGCGAGTTGGGTCACAGTGGCACCTGAGAAGGCCGGGAAACAGTACTTATAGGCGGAAGGTAGCGCGACGGTCATCAGAATTCAATGCATAATGGCTTAGCGCGCCAGCTTGCCGTGGAAAACTAGAGAAACTGAAATTATGACTGTGCCGTCCCGTCCCGTCTGGGTCGCACACCGGCATGGCGGTCAAACGAGTGCACTCGAATCATCTCCCTCCTTGTCAATAATGATTCCATGGATATAAAGCGTATCTTTTTTCGCATCAGTTAGCTGCCTTAATTACGGCCGGCTGCATGCAAGCACTCAGAATCGCTCGCAGGCAGTACGCGAAGCAGCATGCAACGAGTCGCAGCCGAGGGCACGTATACAGCCACTTAAATCGCTGGAATTAATTAGGCTTAAACTTCTGCATGTTGTTAATTATTGCCATGCCTTGGTCTTGCTGCTTTGCTCACGGGACTAATAAATCCCGGACGGAGGGAGTATCTTGGTTGGTGAGAGGTTTGAATTAAGCCCTGCAAACCGGAAAGGAGGTACTAGTACGTGCGTGATCCGCTATTTATTCGTGTAGGATCGAGTAGGTCATTTCTTGAATTGAGCCCTGCAAACCGGAAACAAGGTAGTACGTGTGTGATCCGCTATTTATCCGTGTAGGATCAATAGTGTAGCTTGTCAGTTTCTTCAGAGGTAGGCATTTTTATCCGTGTAGGATCGATAGTGTAGCCTGTCGGTTTCTTCAGAGGTAGGCATTTTTATTCAAAAAACTGCCACTTCGCATCTTGCGTCGCAAATAAAACTGCAAGTAGCGCATTTGTAGGCTAGCTAGTGATCGATCAGTAACTTGTAAACACTGAGTGAATAGAAATAAGTAACTGTTAATGCATCTCAATGATTCACAGATCATATACAAATATGTAGCTCCAAAAGCAAAGATCAGCCACTTCGGATCTTGCGTCGCAACTAAAACTAACTAGTACGATTCACATACATAAGATCAACATGTTAATGCATCTCAATGATTCACAGATCATATACAAATATGTAGCTCCAAAAGTAAAGATCTAGAAAAAACATTTGTTCTTCCTACTAACATGGATGCTTCTCTTGGCCAACATTCAGTACAGATTGAAAGACAAATTTGTTTGTGAAGTCTACAATTCCTCTTGAAAACGTAAGTGGTTTCACCAACAGCTGGAACCATGAGAATGAACCACACATGATGGAGGAACATCCACTGCAATATGATTTGGTCTTCTCTCAACCACACGGTGAGACTATTTTCGGAATACAAACTTTAACTTAGGCAAAATGATGCCCATTGTATAATCAGACCAAAGCAATGAAGCACCTAATGTTGGCCAATAAATAGTACAGTACTACTTTTCTGCAGTCCATGAAGTGACTATCCAATCTTTCTGTGTCTATTTTCAAATGGCACTGCATGCAGTGACTATACTATTCTCTTGTGCAGTTCAACCAAAATTGCGGGCACTTTGTTTGTTTGCTAAATAGCAACGGGCAGACATCTTTGTCTGCACAAATATCAAGCAGCTAGTAAACATATACCACACCTTGTATTTTCGGTTTAAACATGTCTCTTCCGCTTAGCATCTGTCAAGTTCTGCACTGGACAATCTGATACAGTTATGTTTTGCCCTGGACAATTTCATACTGAATTGATTTGCTAGTTCAGAGCAGAAATATAGCGCCTATTCTTCATCAGACCAAGGATATCCATGTTCGCAGTGATGGAAGGGGTGAAATCGATACAACCGAAATTGAGCATCCAATCATTGAATCCTGTCCTGCACCTCCAATGTAGGTCCACCCTGCCAATAAATTCACATGCAAACCACTAGTATTACTATCTAATGACAGTACAAAAAGAGTAGAAAGATAGTAGCAAACCATGTACCTTCATAATGAACAGCTCATAGTGCCACCAATTGGATATAAAGGGTTGGAAAAAAACATGCTCCTAATATTGAACCAGTTGGACTTTTTGTGCAGTTCCACTAAAATCGAGCATCCCTGTTTGCATATATATTGAAAGTGTGATTACTCTAAAAGTGGCACTAGTTGAAGCATAGACTCACAAATATAAGCATTCCAATTTCTTAATGGGAAAAGGTAGCAAGACTGTTTCTAATCACCTGTTTGAAGGAATAAATAAAGCAACAGCAGCTGATGTCAGGAAGGCATACATAGTTTTTTTCTGGAAAAGTGAGCCATTCCTGACCTTTCCTCTTCTTTTAAGCAAATTTTGTGCAGTTCTACTAAAATAAAATGCCATCACCACCTTGACAATTCAGTGACACTGTACAAAAGGAAATGACTTAACATTACATCATGATGTCAGGTATGTAGTCGACAGGCATTAGAGACAAACATACAGACCTCCTCAAGAGAACAGCCGAAGGAGGTGCCCACTCTTGACCTTTCCTCTTGTCTTCATAATTGTCTGTGCAGTTTAACCAAAATAAAATGACATTAGCGCCTTGGCAGTTTGGTGACACTGTACAAAAAAATTAACTTATCTCATAAAAGTGAGGTATGTAATCTATAAGCATTAACAGTGCAAAAATCTGAAGGTAGTAACAAGTTTCATCATTGGTATACTGGCTGTGCAACAGCATTAGAATGCCTTGGCTGAAAAATCTTTAATACATCCACAATCAACAGCTAACCCTGAAATAATCCAGTGACATTAAATGGCATTGCTTAAATTTATGGGTGGCATTAGACTGAGAGCGGCATTAGTTAAATGTGGCATCACTTTAGCAGTAGCATTGCTTGACTTGACTGCTGGCGTTATACTAACAGCAAAAAAAAAGTGGCAATAAGAGCATGGGAGGCCCATTCGGACAGTGGGCGCACCAGTACGATGTACCTCCACAGACGCAGAGTGGTGAGGGAGGTATGGTTGCCCAGAGCAACAAATATCCAGGCAGCATATGTGGATTACGTCCCATTTTTGTTCTCTTTAGCCACCTTTTTCCTATGCGAGGACAACAAACCGATCGACCTGGTCATTCTCTATTGTGTTGTCATGCCTTTCTACCCTTCTTCAACCAAGAGACACGAGACTCGTTCCTTAGCTACTAATTTTCCCCTTTTCAACCTAGATGCGGGTTCGATGCCTACTCTCTTGGATAGTACAGTCTCCCTTCCTTTCCTTATTCAACCCAGACATGGATTAGTCTGCATGAAGTAGGGTTTCCTTTAATAGTGCAAATTATGGTTTTCGTCTGCTTGGCCAGCAGAGCAGAGGATAGCAAATTGGGAAGATGGTGGAGTGGAAAAAGATCCACATGCAACAACGTGGCAGATGGGGCAATAGAACAAGGTTATGATTCGAAAAGAGGTAGCATACCTGAGGGTCGATGGGAAGTGGCTTCGCTCGTGGTCGTCGTCCTCCGCACACACTACGGCAACAAGCTTGGGGATGGAGTCCATCCCACGCGGGCGCTAGGTCTGAGAGGACGGCCTTGTCGTCAGTGCGTCACCTCGCTCGCCGACGACGAGTGCGTCAACGATGCACGTCCTTTTCTTCCCCGGCGGATCTATGACCACCAGTGAGGAGGGAGAGAGGGGCTGTCTTTTTTAGATCTGGAGAGAGGGTGGTAGTTTGAGAAGCAAGTGGGCAGCCCTTAGCAAGAAAGCGCTGAAGCTCCAGCCTATATATCTTTTTTATACTACTAGTACTGGAGGTGGAGTAGTGGTAGAGTAGTTTATATTTTCTCTGCGTGCAGTACCAGTTAGTCGTGCTTCAAAACTGATCGGCACGCCACTAAAAAAAGGTCGATAACTAATGCGGCACCTCGGGCCAACGCGGCCAGATCGCATTTTGCACGAGAAATTACACACCATGTTTCCTTGACATGTGGTCCCGTGCCAACATATTAGTGAGACGACGGCGAGTAGTAGGAGTATTTCCGAACAGACGTGTAGGCCGGGGCGCCTCTTCGTGAACCATGGCAAACTCACAACCGTCCACCGACTCTTCGCCTTTCCCTCTCGATTTGGAACTGCTGTCGCACGCTCTTCCTCTCCCTCCTCCATTTTCCTTCAGCCCTTCACCCTTTCTTCTGCCATTGTTCGATCGTCTTCTCCATGGAGGGAACAGGCCAGAAACGACCCCGTTATTCTTACCCCGATCTAAAAGATGACGTGGTGGAGGAACTCATTGATCGGTGCGACATCATCACCTCGACTAGCATGGTAGGTTCGTTCAAGCCCATTCTTGACTCAACTAATAACATCATTACAAAGAACCCAAGAGTCAAGGAGCGGTTTGATCTCCCCTATCTTCTTCGCCGTGACCCTGATGACTGGCGCCAGCACGACGGAGGCCTCGCCCTATGCCAGTTGATGCCGCTTGATAATGATATGTATGATGTTAATATGCCATCGCTTGAGGGCAAGGCTTGGGCGGGCGCAAATGGAGATTGGGTTGTTTACATTGGGTTCAACTGCGAGTGGGAACTTGTGAATGTGTACACTCGTGACCGGGTTCCACTTCCAAAAATCTCGACAGACTGCCCAGAGGTTGAGCACACTGGTATTGTACGCACGTTCAAATACGATCATGGTGACTGTCTTCTACGGAAGATAGCAATTTGTCGAGTTCCCAACCGCTCTTGGAATTACAACAACTATCAAGTTGTTGCTATCTTCGACAAGCTTGTTGCCGTCCTTCATGGTTTGACTCGATGGATATTGCTCAAAAATCAGTTTCTGTACACGGATGAGTACTGTGATGCAATTCAATACGAGGGCCTTGTGTTTGCTGCCACCACTCGTGGCACTGTTTTTGCATGGGATCCTCGTAGTTTTGGTATGTTTGTCTTCCACCGTAATTATAATTGTTTCATCCACATGCATGATGGTTAGCAAGTTTCCCTTTACTAATTAACCTTCTTCTTGTGTTTCCAAGGTCCTGTGAACATCCCACCACCTATACTTGAAAAATTTTATAACCAAGGGGGAGATGACGATGGTGATGATCACGAGCATGAGGACGAGCAGAACCCATATGGACTGATGATGTTACTACTAAGGAAGCAGGTGTAGTCTCCCATGATCGCACTCTCCGGACCTATTCCAACACCCGTTGCATGGTATTCGGGATGCATCCTAGTGTGCTAGCGCCAACTCCTTCTCCTCGGTACAGAATTGATAGTCTTGGAGAAAACTCGCTCTTCCTTGGACAAAACTATCCGATGATGGTGAAAGGCGATCCAACTGCTGTTGACACAACGTTAACAGTACCATTTATGAGAAGCAACTGTGTCTATACCTCGGACATTTGGGTGGTTCCCTACCCTGGTACTGATATAGTAGGCCGCTTCAGCCCGGATGATCAGTCCTGCGTTGGTTTCCGGATCGACAATCGATGGCCCGTCCCAGAGAATCACTTGTGGTTCAAAGCAAGTGTTTCTAACGCCGAGGAATGGTTGAGTTGAAGTTCATTTCATTGCTTGTTATTTGTTGTGTGGTGAAAACTTTAGTATTTATAATGTATCCTCGTTGTCGATGTGGGTTGATGACCTGTTGTATGTAATAAAATGATATGTGTGTGATAAACTTACTAAATTTATGAATGGCTTTCGAGTCGCTTCTCTAAATTTGTACTAGCTTCACATGCTTCGCGCGTCGGGCGGGTGTTTTTACTGTAGCCATATGTTAATGTGTTCGTTGTACGTAACCAGCTCCTTGAATCCTCGATACTAGTATACTATATACTAGTAGGAGTAAGTAGTAGGAGTAGTAGGGTGGCATGGGCCAGAACAAGCATTCACGTCCAGGAGTACGGCACACGCCACCACCACGACATCCATCTGACACCATATTATTTCTTGGAGTCCGTGCTAGAGCAATCTCTTCAACCTCGTCATTTCTATAACTTCAGCCATCGCGCGGTGGGCGAGGTGGGGGTTTGCTGATAGTCGGTTTCCTTAACTGCGGTCCCACTTGTAAGGCCAACTCCAATGCACGACCCCAAACGCACCTCCGTTTTGCACGAACTCCAACGATAATTTTGACTAGAAAAGAAAGACCAAAGAAAACAAGAACCACAAGAATACATTTTACTACTCCTGTAAGTTGGATTAGTGCCTTCTTGATGCATTCATTGTTGATCTGCGGAGGCTCGATCTTGCGTCTCTGCTAGCTAAAAGTGATAGAACATCTACTAAATTGTGCTCTATCAATATATTTATGTACTCTTCTTCCCAATACAAAAACTTGCATCCATTCTACTCCCTCCGTTGCACTATACATGCCTTCTATTTGTCAAAATATATATGTATCTAGACATTTCTTAGTATATAGGTACATCCATTTTTGGACAAATGGAAGTCAAGTATTTTAGAACGGAGGGAGTACACAATAAAAATTTTAAGTTAGCACAACTAGTCTAATCCGAGAGCAGAACCAAAGATTTGGTCGGGTTCTTCCTCCTTTTGCCGACACGTGGGATATCCAGCATCCAGGTCGTGTCATGAAAGAAAATAGAGTGGTAGTTGAAGCCACGAGATGTGCATCTTGGGTTAAACTGTAAATAGAATCTTACTACTCTTGAGTAACTCCAAAAGCGGCCACTAAAGATCTTTATTGGATTTGTTTTTCATCACCAGCACGTCGAGGTGAAAGATGTGCAGGTTCGGTGGGTCCTCTTGCGTTTTCACTGACATGTGGGGCCGCATGTGAGCAAACAGACGATGGGCTCCGCGCGTCCGCTGGCTGGCTAAGAAGAGAGATAGAGGAGGGCTGAGCACGGACTGCAGGAAATTTGTTCTACGTACCTCGATATAGGCTCGATATAGTGGGGTGGCATGGGCCATAACTAGCATTCACATCTAGCAGTACGGCACACGCCACTCACACGAGTCCCATCCGACACCAATTTTCTTGGAGTCCGTGCTACAGCCATCTCTTCTCCCTCCTGTTTTCTCAGCCATCGCGCGGTGGGCGGGGTGGGGGTTTGTCGATAGTCAGTTTGCTCAACTGTGGTCCCACTTGTAAGTGAAGATGCAACACCGCACGCATTCCCGCTTGAGCAGCGTGCTGGACCAACCGTGTGGGGGTGCGACGCGAACACGGCAGGCTTTTTCTTTGAACTCGTAACTTGTAAAATTCGGTTCTGCTCCATGGCGCGACCGATACATAGAAAATAACGATTTTGCCTAGAGTAATGAGAAGTTTGGTTCTGGCGCCGTTCATGCATGGAGTACGTACAAAAATTATGAAGTTGATGCGAAAGGTAACATAATTACTGTAGTATCATATACTACTACATGGATTTGATGGAAAGATAAAAATACATACGGATCCATCAACGTTCAACGACATCCTCACGCCCTAGTGCGCCAGGTCACCAACCGACGTGTGAGGAGCAGCGGCATTGGCGGCGAGCTCAACGTGCTTCTGAACAGTGCCGTCCAAGGTTGCCCTGCGCTCCAAGAAGGCCAGCGTCCTATCGTCCTCCTCTTGCATGTAGTAGTCCTTGTGGACGATTTGCGTGTAGATGTGGGTGATTATGTCGATGGTGTCTTGCTGCGCCAGGCGCTGCGCGGCGAACGCGACCTCGAGGTGGACATTCTCCGGCGCGATGGTGGGCAGTCGCAGGGCCACCAGTGCGTCGACGAGGTTGTTACCATAGTGGCCGTTGAGGGTGGCGAGCATCGCAGAGCCTGGGCGTGTCGGCTGGAGGCTTACGTCAAAGTCGTCTGCAAGCTTCTTGACGACGGTGAACTTGTCGAGGAAACCGACGAGGACCTCGTCGAACAAGGAGATGAAGTTGTTGTCCAAGCGGCCCCTCGCCCTGGCGGCCTCAAGCAATACTACCTGGAGACGATCCTCGGTGTCGGGCCGCAGGCCGGCGTCGTGGACCATCTGGCACAGCAGGCTGATGCTCGCGCTCATCGCCTCCATGGGTCTAGCGTAGCTTCTAGTCAATTGATCTTGCGATTCGAGTGATCACTCAACCCTTGGTTAGCGTGCGTAGGTGCGTAGGATTTCGTACTACTCCTCGGCCCTCTACTGCACCTGCCTTTGGCTGTATGATAGGTGGGCCAGCCACCCCCTGGGGCCATGTGTCATTCACCCAAAGGCAGTTGTTGTAAGTCAATGAAGCTGTGTCCCCCTCCGTGCCGATGCAGTATAGTCATCTCACCGGACCTCTAGTTGGGGCCAAACGAGAGAAGTTTGATGTTTACTGGTTTATTGGTCCCCTTTGCATTTTGCGCCAAGTTTTGACCTTTGATTTAACTAATAAAATGTTAATGCATGTAAACAAAAATGTTGTGTAAGTCACCTTATGAAAACCAAATAATCCCAAAATACTTAGGCATGGTGCATTAACTCCCTCCTTGTTTCTTATTTTGTGACATATCAACCAATGAGAGATGTGGGCTGTGCATGCTTTCAATGACTTGAGACTACCAAACATGACATGCAGTGTTTAGTTCATTGCATGTAATCCTATTAGTACTCTAGTTAGGAGTAGCAAAAAAACATTTAGTTCTCTCGCCGATAGGAATAAAACACCATGTATTTATTTACAAAGGGAGTATTACATTTTTGGTGACATGCATTACTAGATATTGCTAGTCAAATACTAAAATCCAGATGGACGTGGTAGTACTCCTAAATCCATACGGTGGTGCTACTAGTACTAGTAGGAGTACTAGCACTGTACTAGCCGTTGGTCAAATTATTACGTGCTGCTCCTCACAGTGAAGTGACAAGAACCTGCGCCGGAGATGACACCTGAGTATAGGCGCCGTGTTCGGCATACCATAGTTAGCCTCACCGTCTACAGACACTATCATCATGGTTGTAGAGCTAGCTTGCTTACAACTAGCCTTGTTCGACATAATTTCCCGTGCGTAGATGCCAGTGCATTGCACGGAACACCAAGATTGGGGGTGGACGGCTCTGGCAGCGGCCATCACGCCAGATTTTTCCACGGCCTTCTACTCCTAGATGTGGTGGGGAGGAGATGAGGCTGATTGTGAGAGAGAAGGAGTTGTTTGTAAATAGGGAACACGTGCGGGCATCTTTTTGCAAAAATGGAGAAGCTTGGTTTGTATGCGTCAGATCTAGATCCGACGGCTATTGGTGAAAGATGGGAGGCACAACATCATCACCAACTCAGGACCTGTTTGATTCGCAAGATTTTGAAAATGCAGGAATAGGACACAACAATATTACAAGTTTCAAACTGATATTACAAATGTTAGGAGTAATGCTGCACCTACGAAGAGGGAATTACTAGGAAGTTTACATAAGAACTTTCGTTACTTTAGGTGGATGCAGCATTATCGTACAAACTAAAATCCACTGCTCTGACAAGTCACTAATGGGCAAATAAGTTTTTGAGTCTCTGGCCACTTGATGTTTCAAAAAAAAATTAGCTTCTGCGGAGACTTTGTCATTTAGGCTTAGACGCTTGCGGTGATCAGCACGCCATTCATTGTTGCGCCAGAGAACGCCAAACCTCATTACCTTGAGCAGACTTGCCTCCAGAACAAAGAACCTGGGCAATTTAATCTCAGATGTGCTGCCTCGGTAGTCGATCAAATCAATTTCTGTAAGAAGGAGATCAAGGCATTCGATGAGATTGTTATAGTGCAGCACATTTTTCACTTTCGGGTCTTTTTTTATCTGCAAAATAAGAGAACATATTAGAGCAGCTGGCTGCATAAGATTGTCGTGTCATCAACAGGTACCAATATCATTCGCTCATACGATAGGATTGGCTGGCTAGTGATATTTTTTCACTCTCTCTCTCTCTGTGTTTCCTCTCATTTAACTAGGAGCACGTGAAGAGCTTGGGAATTTGTTGCCTTCCACTATGTGGCCGATGCCATATTTCACAAAAGTATGCCACATAACACGCATCGATGTCAAATCAAAAGATTTTGGCACCGCTCTCGCGATGTGAGAGAGTTGGCACCGCTGTGCACACAGACCCACATGTATAAACAAATCAATCAAACCAACTACACCAGCCTCTCACTCTCCCAAACAAGTGTTTTTTATTGCCTCAGTCCTCTCTCTCTCCCACGCAGTGTTTTTTCATTGCGTGAGTTAATTTGGCACCGGAACAAAGTAGGTGATCCAGATTGGGACACCAGGTGAGTAATGGAGGGGCATCGATGCCAAATGCATCACAAGTGAATTTGGCACATGTTTTGGCCTACATAGCCCACTTTTGTAATACTATCTCGTATTTAGTATAAAATTTTGATCATAGATTTACCTAAGAAAATGCCAATGCATGTCACTAAAAATTACACCATTTGAAATTATGTTCAAATACGAATCCAACGATATAGTTCTTAGTGACATGCATTAACATTTTGTCAGTTAAATCTATGGTCAAATTTTGATACTACAAAATTGGAAGAGTAAACCAGGATGGAGGTAGTACTTGCTCTTAGGGTAACCATAGAGTTACTGGAGTAGTCTAAGTTACTTTCCACTATGACTAGCCTAGGCTACTATAGTAGTACAGCATAAAAATGATGCAGGTGATCACGTGAGAAAAAATACTAAAAATATTTCTTTCGGTGCAGTGCGTAGATGCAGTTTTGAACACTACACTTGTCATCATAATTTCGTTTCAACTTACTAGCGTGCAGGGTGCTACCCCGAGTGGTTTCAACTTTGTTTACTTCACCGCGTGTCAGATGGGCCTCTAGTTTACTTATTTTCACCCACTGCCACATGGGCCAGCACACGAAGATACAGAACACGAGCTGACAAGGCAGCATGTGGATTGGTTGACCGGCCAACTAAACAATATACGGAGCTATTACGCTGACACAGTGAGCGTATAATCTGTCGGTATAGAGAGTTCGAGTGAGAGGGGAGGCCCGTGAGAGATAGCAGAGAGAGAGAAAGAGCTACTCCCTCCGTTCGATAATGTAGTTCCAACATTTTTTAAGTCAAACTTTTGAAACTTTGACCAAGTTTATAAAGAAATTACTTATATCTACAATACCAAAGATAAATGATAGTATGAAGTAAGTACATGTTGTGATGAATCTAATGATCGTTCCAGATGTAAATGTTTTTCTCCACATATACCTGGTCAAACGTTTCTGAGGTTTGACTTTTCAAAACATCCACAGAAATATTTTACATCTCATGTCCACACCAGGCAGTACCGGCCATCAAGGCATGAGGGTCAGGTCACGAACCAAACTGACCAATAAAGTTTGAGAGAGATTGAGGAGCCCCGATAAGGCTGAGTGGTGCGTCAGATAGCTGAGAGGGGGAAAGAGATATTCCATCCGCTCGATAATGCAGTGCATGTAAATTTTTTAGAAGTTAAACTTTAGAAACTTTGATCAGGTTTATGCAAATGTTATTTATATCTACAATACCAAAGATACATCATACAAAACTACATCTCATGGTGAATCTAATGGTATATGTTTGCCGTACTAGATGTAATTCTTTTTCTCCACGTACATGGTCAAACTTTGTGATGTTTGACTTTTCAATAAATCTATATGCTATGGACCGAGAAGAGTGCCTTAGTCGAGACAGATCAAGTGCGTGTGAAGGAGAATGAGTAAGTGTGCAAAAAGAGTATGTGTGTGAAAGAGAAAGTGACAACAAACGATAAATTAGAGAGATTGTGTGTTTTTTCGTTTCTTATGCGAACATATCACGCATGCATCTCCGAGATGGAAAAGCGAGGCGAGGAGATACACGAAGATAGCTAGTGTGTGATTGTTTGCAACGGAGAGAGACACCCCTGTAGCACATGTCCAATAGAGGTGTGGCCAACAAGGAACAAAGGTCGAGAGGGACACATGGATGGCATGGACGCATGGGGAGGGAGAGAGGGTGTGTTTGTGATACAGAGATCCCGTCGAGATCGTGAGGGGACTATATGGGTGGGAGATCGAGGGAGTGCGTGCACGATAGAAAGATGCCCCGAGAGAAATCGAGATAGACCATGCACATGTTTGTGATGGAGACTAAGATTAGCTAGTCATATACATATAGGGGGGACTGTGTGTGCCTACAATTGAGTGAGAGACCATCATACTTGGCTAGCTGGGCATGAGATTGTGTGTGTGCACGTGTGAGATGGAGAGAGAACGAGGGGGAGAGATAGAGTTTTAGATGGGCCTATCGAGTGCGAGTGAGATATGCATGTGTATGTGTGACCCAGGTGGATGGAGAGTTTGAGAGAGGGGGAAGAGCTCCGAGACGACATAGTGGTGCGTGAGAGAGTTACAGGCAAAGAGCCAAGGAATCTGTGTGCGTACGATGAGTGCACCCAAGATATCTAGCTTGGACTAGCTAGAGTATCATACATAGTGTGCGAGAGAGACCTATAGATGGTGTAAATATGCATGCGAACTAGAAAGACCCCCCCACACACACACACACACACAAAGAGAGAGAGAGAGAGAGATGGAGAGAAAGGGAGAGGGAAGAACAAGGTTTTTGTGTCGGATGCGTGCGACAGAATTGAAGATTGTCGGCGAGAGAGAGAGAGAGAGAGAACATGAGTCCGGGAGAGGGGGAGGTCGCGTTTTATGCATCAAAGACTGATATAAACCATGTTTCGATATAAAGTTGCATTCAAATATTTAAATTGAAGAACATGTTGTCTGCAATCCACACATGAACGGATATATGCGTATATCAAACAAGTTCATTAATTTGACTTTCAACATGTTCATGGAGTACTATAATACTGTACAACATGCTACTCGATTGAGGTGTTTAATTTTGGATTTAGTTCACTATTTTGACCTACTGAACGAGCTATTTCATTGAATCGAGATATTTCATTTTGGGTTTGATTCGCGTTTTTGAGTGGGTCAACTATTTGTCATATAGTAAATCGCTAGCGACGAGCATGTAAAAACACATTACTCCCGAGCATCATCTCTCCATCTAAAAAAGAAGTGGCAAGCTAATATTTCAAAATTTGATCCGAATCGACTTGGTAAGGTAGACGTGGATGCTCGTTCTCCCAAAATTTGAACGAACCCTTAAACATCCTCTCCGCTCGATGGAATTCGCCCGAGCAAATAAATGGGAGACGCGAAATTACCGTCCTATGCGGGACACGCATCAATTGGCCCGTTGTACATTGAGGGTAGGTTCGTAACTTCATCCAAGCGCGCCTTCTCCTTGGCCGAAATGACATGTGCCGAATAATTCATAAACCATGGTCGGCAAAACACGCTCTCCTCGCCTGAAATAGCTCGCGCCTACTATTTCAAAACACGCTTTCCTCGCCCGAAATCGCTCGCGCCCACTATAGTTCAAAACACGCCCTCCTCGCCCGAAATCACTCCCGCCCAGAGAAGCAAAGTTACTCTACTATCCCCGACCCTCAGTACACAGACCCAAGCCGAGAAGCCTATAGGCAAGGGTAGAACTGTAACTCCCCCTCGCATTTTAGACAAATGCGTCTGTAAGACATGGTTCCACTCCCCTCCCAATTTCCCCCGCCCGCCCCCATTCATAATTCGTGGGTGCCAAATCACCTTCTCCCCGGGAAGCTCCCTTCTCCCGAGCCGCGAAACCTCAGCCCCACCTCCATGGCGCCCCCACCGCACCAATTTCACAGTCGCCCTCCTCCCTAATGCCGGAGACGCTGTCCATTTGCCGTCGTGCACTGGGCCGGGTGCCTCTTACTCCGCGCTGCTGGTGCTGCCTCGACGACGGCCGCGTGAACCATACCGGAGCCGATTCACCCCCCGCCGTTGTTCACGGCACCGGAGCGGCTCCAACTTTGGATCCGTCCAGAGTCTTGGCGCTGCTTCGGCGTAGCCGTCGAGCGTCGCGACATCGCTCTTTCCCTGCCGCCGGTCGCCACCGCAACCGCGTCGGCCTCACCGACTCGGCAGCTGGACCTGCCTACTTCACCATGCCGCCAGATAGGTCGCACCCTCATCTCAAATCACTTTATTTAGGCGTCAGTTGTCTGAATTTTTATTATGGGCCAATCTATTTGCAATGGGAAGCAGCACCCCTTGAGGCGGCGGAGCTCCTAGGTTGCCGGTTGGCTGGTGTCTAACGTAAGGGTGCGGGGCCGCAAGTTCACCGCGGAAGCAACGATTAGATGGCTATCTTTTAGAGTTGCGTGGGTTGAAGATACTGCCGCCGCCGGATCTGGATGACGGGGAGTCTTTGTGGATTGGCCCGGGGGCGGTGCAACCACGGCAGTGCGGTGGGGCGGGGAGCGGGGTTTTGGCCGGGGCCACGGACGGCGGAGGCAAGCTGCTCTGCCGTTGGTCGCTGGCTCTTCGGGGAAGATTCCGAACAGTGTCAGCCGGGAGGCACAAGACGGCCAGCCATCCGGCGTAGATCGGACAGTACCAAAATAAAATAAAATCGTGTGACCCCAATTTAGTCTTCAGTCAACAGACGTGTGACCACTCTCGTACCTTGATGTTGATCTCTTAGTGTATTTCTTCAGATCAAAGACATATGTCGTTCTTAACATTATGCGTTATCTGCATCTTCAGACACACCGTCTTCCGACTCACCGCAGCTGCTCCAACAAGGGAAGCATACACCAGAAGGGAGCTATAGTCCCCACTCAACAGTTCCCTGCATCGAATGCGCATGCCCGACATGCACAGCCACAACAACTGCAGGGCCATCGACAAGTCAGCACATGATGCTCACTCCTATGGATGGCAGCCAGATAGATCGTACCCTCATCTTACTTGTGTGCAACATTTATGGCTTTGTTATTCATCTAAGCATGGAAAATAGATCATCACATTTCACTGTATATTCATGTTGATCTCTTACGGGTCTTGTTCAGGAGTTAACGATGTTCCATAGTTCAGCTAAGATACTTGTTCTTTAGGTAACATTGTTCCATAGTTATCATCCATCAGCCAATGCTATCCCACAGGCTGGTGATTATAGTATTATACCACTTCTAGTATTTCCTATGTTGTTCTTTAATACTTTTGTGTGCCATCTAGTTAATCTCGAGTACAAACGATACATATTCTGTAGCTTTCATCTATGTTCTCCCTTTAGTTTATGAGACCTGTTGCTGCTAGTTAACCCCAGTCCTACTATTTATGTCGTCTCCTACAGGCACTCATTACATAAATCTAACTACTAGTTGTCTTCCATGCATGTCAGATATAATTGCACACACTGATATATCCACAAGAACCTCACGGAGCAATGTAAAGGCCAATAAACTTGATGTCAATGATACCCAATATGATGGAACATGTAAAGGCCGTTCTTCAGAAGACTTGCAGAAAGATGATGAATCCTCTTCACCCCACAAGGTCGTTGCTCTAACTTGGCCTGTGATATGGGTACAACATGCATATAATGTCCTGGAGTGTATCTACTCTGTTGCAATGCCATGTGCTTAGCATGCTGATCATGCATGTAAATATGTCATGCCTTCCTGTTTTTTAGTACCTATTCCATTCGTGATAACATGTTTTCAAATTCAAGTATTGTCGTGGATTTTTCACGACAGATGTCCTTAGTGTGAGGACTTAGTCGCGAGGCCAACGCATCTATGTGGTAGCTTGAGAGGCGTTGAGAGGAATCGAGAGACGCAACACAAGACAAGGGTTTAGACAGCTTCGGGCCCCGGGAAACATCATCCGGTAATAACCCTACATGTTGTTTGTGGCTAGGTCTCATTATGATCATGAGGGAGTCGCCGCATAAGCCGGCTCCCCCTTTGTGTCTAGCCCTAGAGATTGTTTTCTTGTTGCCTGTCCCTCTTTGGGGAGCCCTGCCCCTCCTTATATATGTTGAAGGGGCGGGTTACATGTGGAGTCCTATTAGGGTTAGGACTAGTCTATCTTCTAATACAAATTGGATACAAGTCCGGGTCTTGACTCCTTGTAAGGGAAATATTCCTCACACCTTTTATCTTTAAACCGGCCCACCATTAACATAAACCGGCCTTCTGGGCCTTGGGCCTTGTCATCCATCTGTCCCGCCCGCCGGGTTACCAGTGAGTCATAATATTCAGTGAGGTTGCTTGTAAACCGTCTAGTCAGTGCGGGTCGTCGGTGAATCGCCAAGTCCGGCCGGGTTATACTTCTGGCCAGGTTACGCTGCGGGGTATATCCCCGACATTAGCCCCCAAGTTTAGCTTGGATTTATCCATGGTAAACTTATGCTGCAAAATAAACACAAGAACAAAATTGACAGGTTGTGCTCCGGGTTAAGAATTCCTGTAAACCGGCACCTGATCATCCTTAAGTCCTTGTCATTTTCTTCTTCTAAAAAATCCGGGTCAATAGACCAGCTTCATAATCAATTTGCTTGTAGAATAAATATTGTAAATAAGTAATCCATTTGAGTCGGCCTTCAATGCTCTGACTTGACAAAAATATTGGTCTTCAAATATTCAACTGATATTCAGCCGGCTTGAAAATGTAGAACTTGCCAAGCTATGATTTCCAAAATCAGCGGGTTATAAAAACTGATAATTCCGGGTCATGATTATTGCCAACGCCGGTTCATGATTGTTGTCAACGTCGGTTCATGATTATTGATGACGCCGGGTCAATCTGGTTTATTCAAAACTGAGATTTTGAAGATTTTTCTCCCTTATATCCATATTATCTATAGCCCCCAAGTCTTGAACAGAACAAAGTGATGGCTTAAGACTTGCTTCAATATAAATATTGCCACTTAAGAAATCCATGTTGTTCATCCCAGTCACTTTAGTAAAAAAACTGAATACTCCATATTATGTAGCCCCCAAGTGTCAGGTTGTCATGCTTGCAGCAACCTGGGACTTGTAATTGCCTGACGCTCAAAAAACTTCAACCAGTGTAGCCCCCAAGGGCCGGGTCATTATGCAATAATGAGCAGGGACTTTATAAATATAATCATGCTTCATTGAAAATAACATCATATGATGTAACTCCACCATGGGGCTTGAACCCATGTCCACAATGTTAAGAGCTTTGTGTTTTACCAACTGATCAGTGGACCCTTGAATATAATGGAATAAGACTTATGTACCTTGAATCATTGATAGGAGCAATTGGTAGCCCCCAAGGGCTGGGTCATTATGATGCGATGAGTTGGATCTTCAATAAGGCCAATAAAAATGACTTTGCATTAGCCCCCAAGTGTCATGGTGCATGCTTGCAGCGACATGAGACTGGCATATTTGATATAATCTCTATTTGAGTAATGTAGCCCCCAAGTGCCGGGTCGTAAGCCTGCAGCGACTCGGGACTATTCCCTCCATTGTAGAATAAATCGTATCCATTGATAATATGATAGCCATTGCGCTAAAGCGACTTTGAAAACCTTGATCATAATACTGGTTATTGATAACCATAAAAAATCCAGCCATGTTTGGCTATTTGAAGATTTGAATAATATAATCCGGTTTAAAAACCTCAATCATTCAATATCATCATGGAAATCCAGGCAATTTTGGCTATGAAAGATATGAATATCTTACCAGTTGATAAGTAAATCCGGAGTTTAAATACTCGGCGGCTCTTGGCCGATGGCGACTTAATGCGCATTCATTGTAAGCCGGAATTTTTATAACCCGGCGGCTGATAGCCTTTGAGAAAATCCAAAATGGATAACCCTTTTGAAGCATCAATTTTGATGATGAGCTTGAATTTATATGTCATAATTCTGCAAATCCTGCTCAAAGTGTAAATAACATATGCCCTGGCAACTTAACATCGAAAATCAGGGTGGGTAGCCACCCGAATGCATTCTTATCTTGCACATAAGTAGATCACAAGAATCCTTGGCGGTTTACCGCAGGGCGGGTCATAATGCCCATATAAATAACCAGGGTTTATAACCAAAGTTGTAATTGAAGATAACCAAATATGACATAGGTGATACCTGTGACATTGAATCACCTCGTTGGTTTAACAAATTCTTGTAGTGGGGGTGGTAACCCCAATCTTCAGTATTGAGAACTCCTTCCTTAATTTGCCGGATTATGATAATAAACCGTACCAGGATATAATAAACACCGGATTTTCCTTATAACACTGGCGACTTGTTAGTCAAAACCAGACCGGGTTAATAAGCGCCGGATTATAAGTGATCATGTACAAACAACTTGCCATTGAAAGTCAAGCTGGGTTAATGAACGCCGGTATATCCATGCACATATGATACATGCTATGATGATGTAATGATGCTGCAATGTATGATGCAATATATGATGATGTATATGTATGATCAAGAGGGTTTAAGCTATGGTTCGGATACGACCAGAGCCCCCATGTAGTCATAATTGTGGCATTGCGCCGATCAAGAGGTGTAACTGTGGTTCGAATACGACCAAGCCCCCAAGTGATTTCCCTAGTGCCCTTATGCCTATCAAGAGGTGTAACTATGGTTCGAACCCATAGCCCCCAAGTGATTTTCCCTGGTGGCCTTATGCCTATCAAGAGGTGTAGCTATGGTTCGGATACGACCAAGCCCCCAAGTGATTTCCCTGGTGCCCTTATGGTGATCAAGAGGGTATAAGCTATGGTTCGGATACGACCAGAGCCCCCAAGTGATTTCCCTGGTGGCTTTAAGCCTATCAAGAGGTGTGACTATGGTTTGAACATAGCCCCCAAGTGATATTGTGAGCTGTGCTCAAGGGATACCCATGTTTGAGCTGTGTTGTGCAACAGACTCTCTTTGGCCCCTTATGATAATATTGGTTTGATAGCCGGATCAATATGTAATCAGAATTCCGCTTTATAAACAGAAGCTCCCATGTGATTAATAATATGATAACCCAATAAGGCAGGATAACCCATGTTTAAACCACGCATCATGGCAACAGGCCCTCTTCGGCAACCTTTAACTTCTTGCAAGAGATAAATTCTTCTTGAACCGGGATTTTGAACCGGATATCGAGAGCTTCAAAGCTTTGTGGGAGACATCATTCCCTTGAACCGGATTGTAAACCGGATATTTGAGAGCTTCAGTGAGATTGACTCCCCTTGAGCCGGATTTTAAACCGGAATCCTTTCTGATGACCCGGAACTTCTTCATTGAGCCGGGATTTTGTAACTGTCATATACTTTCTAAGCCAGAAATTTTCTGACGGCCTTTAAATTTTCATCAATATAACAGTAGCCGCCGGGACCGGGTTATCTTTCCCTCCATCGTCCTGGGGCTTTTAAATTTGCTGAAACTGGCAAGATTTGCTGAGCCATGTCATCGTAGCCCCCTAGTCTCAAAGGTGACTCGAGGAGTTGGCTTGAGACTCTCCATATTTGACCGTGATATAAGCCGACATAACTTGTATATCATTGGTGTTGATAGCATGATGTGAATCCACAGAAGGTTGAGGTGACTGCGGCGGGTTTATAATTGATCCCGTATGAGCCGTGTCAGCAACTCGGCCAATGGTTCCTTCCAACTGGTGATTTGAAGTTAACCAAACTGTAGTGGCGGCGACTTGTGCGCCTGCCCATTCAACCACCTAGTGCATACGTCGGTTGATAGTATATGATAATTTGCCTCCATTTTGTTGAAAGAAAACCGGGCTACCCAAGCTATGACTTGTTCGTACTCAATAAACAGCTCATGCAGACAAGTGCGGCCCGATATGTTGATGTAGACCAGGTCGCGAGAAACGGACGATAAGGACAACCGTAACATCAGAGGCAGCTCGGACAGATGAGTTGGCCGCGGCATTGTAAGCCGGTGAGGACGGGGAAAATCGGCACCGGTGTCATAAACCGGCACAGACAGGCGAGTTAATCGCGGGTGCGGTCCCGACAAGCTGATGTAAACCGGGCCACAGGGACGGTGACTTGCTCACGTTCATTCACCGGGTGGTATAACACGGACGAAACGCCAGTGCAGAACGTTGCTAGCGCGTGCTCTGTGCCCGTAATATAACGCCTCATTTGTAATGAACAATTGTCCTGCGTCAAAAAATATCACATGCCAAAGCAATTTTTCACACAAAAATTAATATGTGCTATGAAAACAAACCAGACGGATATCACCTGATGTTTTTTGTTCGGACAACGGATGATCCGTTCATCGTGACAGAGGCGGTTTAGGCTGGTCGGCAACTCAATATTGATCCCAGCGGTTCAAGCAGAAACCCTCCGGGTTATTCTCTAGGTCTTTAAGCAACTGGCACGGGCGGTGCAGATGTATATGTTGCCTCCGACGCCGGCGCACGAGGACCGGATCATACCTTGGCTATGAGTCAATTGACCTATATACAACATAGTATACCGTGAAAAAAGCTTTGAACGATACTTAATTATACCAGTAAAAGTTTTAGAAAAATAGCACCTGATTTGTTCGTATGGCAGATGATCCGTATGTGACATCTGTAGATAACCTTTCAGTACTATTACTTTGGTCCTTATATGCATCCAAAGGATTTTCCGCTGACCCCCTCGAGGACCTCACGAGATGCTACCGTAGCTCTTCTCCTTCATATGTTGTTGAACCTTGATATATACTTTAGTCAAATGACCTCATGTCTCAATACTGGTCTTTATCTCCCGATGTCAGTGCTTCACAAGCTGTAATATCAGACGTCGTGGTCACAGGGCATGACACCAATACACACGCCCGTCAACGCTGTCAATGAAACAGACAGCCAGGTTGATTTGATCAACAGTAACCACACTCCACAATCGTACATGCAGCTCGCGAGCCCCCTTTTTTTCAGTTGAAGATCGAGAAGAGAGGGGCTTGCTGTCGGAGCAAAGACACTCGGGTGGCCAGCGGGAGGTGCCCAGAGCGGAGGTGAAGGCGACTCAGGCCGGAACGTCGACAGCTCTGCAGCAGCGGCTCTTGCGCAGACGAACGCCGGGGTGCAGTCCGGCAAGGCGGAGGCTGGGCAGCATGGCAAGTCAGCAGCGGATCCCCTCGCGAGGCGGACCGGCGAGGCTTGATGTGGTCAGGTTCAGAGACACCGGACCCCTGATGATTCGACGTCCGGGATGGAAACCGGCCGTCAGGGTGGCTTGTAGCGGTGGAGGCGGGAAGCCTGCGGAGGCGAGGTGAGGCACAGCCGTGCCATGGAGGCAACCAAAGCAGGGCAAGGCACTCCACAGCGACAGCGGGGCAACAGAGGAACACCGGGCGGAGCTGCGAGGTGCAGCGCGGGAGGCGGCCGTGAGCAGCGACCCGGCCCGGGCGCGCGGAGGGAGTGCACGGGCAGCCCGAGCTGTGAGCCAGCGAGCGTGGTTGGCGGAGTGAAGCAGGTCAGCCATGGCGGGGCCGGCTCGGAGTGGCACGACACAAGAAACAACGCTGCAGAAGTAGCGCGAGACCGAACCCGGCGCGGGAAGACGACTTGAGGCAAGGGGGCTCAAGGCCGGCCACGGTGGCGGCTCAGAAACGACCATGGAAACAGAGGTAAACCGGCAGCAGAGTCTTGTGCAGGCGGAGGCAAGCGGCTTGAGGTGTCTGAACCAGAGGCGGAGCGACGAGGGCGGTTCTACAGCGGCCGGCGCGGCAGAGGCGGGTCATAGCAGCGAAGACAGGTGGTGCTTGGGGCAAGGCCGCGGCGAACGGAGGCATGGCCGGCGACTCGTCAAGGTGGGCCGGCTCACAGACGGAGGTGGGCGCGCTGGCGACGCGGCAAACCACAACGGCGGCTGACTGGCGACTTGAGGCTGTGGCGCCATCAACCAACGAGGCGAAACTGAGTCCGTGTCTATGCACGTACAGCGGTTGTACTTCCTTTTCCTGGGTATTCACGTGCTATCCCACGTGGTAGCCTTTTTCCTCCTTAATTCTTGAATTAATCTCCTGGTAGATTCCTTGTATGCATGTAGCAATCGGAGTTGACCAAAGAAAAACCGATTTGGCTTCCGTCGACGTACTAGTCGAAGATATGCTAGTACTGTATTTAAAACCATTGGGCTTGATGTTTGATGTGTTGGAAACAATGCCATGGTCAGGACTTTTCACTTGATCCGTAGCTTCCGCCACTGTTGCCTTTGGTTTCTGCGCTGGGAGTACTAACAAAAAAGGCTTCGGGCAAACTGATGGTCTTGGCGACACGCGACTGCGGCCGTAAATAATTCATCCCCTATTCGGATTCGACGGATCGCATTGCATCGGTGACATACAGAAGAACGCCAAATCCTAAAATCCCTTAATTCAATCATACATATGTCACTGTTGAATTTGTCTTCAATCTGGACCGACGAACTCATAGTAGATGTGATTTTTTTTTTTCACGCCGGTTCTTGTTCAGACAGAAAAATTGCGAACTCCTCTATCCCTCATAGAGATTCCTCCAAAAACTCAACACCACCGTGCGCGAGCCCCACGGTGGACGCCAACTGTCGTGGATTTGTCACGGCAGATGTCCTTAGTGTGAGGACTTAGTCGCGAGGCCAACGCATCTATGTGGTAGCTTGAGAGGCGTTGAGCGGAATCGAGAGACGCAACACAAGACAAGGGTTTAGACAGCTTCGGGCCCCGGGAAACATCATCCGGTAATAACCCTACATGTTGTTTGTGGCTAGGTCTCATTATGATCATGAGGGAGTCGCCGCATAAGCCGGCTCCCCCTTTGTGTCTAGCCCTAGAGATTGTTTTCTTGTTGATTGTCCCTCTTTGGAGAGCCTTGCCCCTCCTTATATATGTTGAAGGGGCGGGTTACATGTGGAGTCCTATTAGGATTAGGACTAGTCTATCTTCTAATACAAACCGGATACAAGTCCGGGTCTTGACTCTTTGTAAGGGAAATATTCCTCACACCTTTTATCTTTAAACCGGCCCACCATTAACATAAACCGGCCTTCTGGGCCTTGGGCCTTGTCATCCGTCTGTCCCGCCCGCCGGGTTACCAGTGAGTCATAATATTCAGTGAGGTTGCTTGTAAACCGTCTAGTCAGTGCGGGTCGTCGGTGAATCGCCAAGTCCGGCCGGGTTATACTTCCGGTCGGGTTACGCCGCGGGGTATATCCCCGACAAGTACTGTCATTCTACCCTATCGCAATGCCATCTGCTTAATTTGGACATCATGCTTCTGAATATCTTATGCATTGTTATTCATCAGTATGTAATTCATCTGTCTACCATACCATATTTTTTTACATTGAAGTGTTGTTCTAGTGCTCTGTTGTAATGCCATCTTATTTTCCCAATCATACACGTGTATGTTGCCTTAATTATTTCTGTACGTATTCCGCTAGCATACAGTTTTACATTCAACTAGTGTTTTTTTGCTGTGTTGTCCTGTCGTATCCCTAGCTCTTACACCATACTCCCTCCGTCCGGATTACATGTTGCCGAAATGGATAAAAAAGGATGTATCTAGAACTGAAATACGCCTAGACCCATCCATTTTTTTCTGGATGGAGGGAATACATGTCAATATGTCATGTCTTTCTATTCTTCAGTACCTATTCCATCTCTCTGCTGCCATATGTTTTATAATTAAAGCATCATTCTTCTATACAAGGCATGCAAGAGGAAGACGACTATGTTAGCATCTGAAGGGCTACAAACAAGGCCTTTGCAAAAGATCCAAACGCCAGGAGATAATAAACCAACTCCAGTTTTTATAGATACTGCTCCAGCACAGAGAAACCCAACTCCTACTGATAATAAGCAGATTCCAGTGGCCAAAGAACTAGTCCGCTCCAGTCCAGCAAAAATATGTCAACTCAATTCTAAGAAGCGTGTGAATATACTTGCATCATGAAATTTTATAGCATGCTGATCATATTTTCTACATGTTTCTTACCCATCTCTCTTTTAGAAAATAAGCTTAACAGATAGAAGATTTTCTGCAATGGTATCGTTTATGAGGAAAGATTCTTGCAGGAATTCTCTGTGCTCCAATGTAGATGTAAGTACCTGTTGTATATCACTACATTTTTACATCAGCATGTATTTTGTTAATCGGCGTGAATCCAACCTTTATCTGATCTAAATTTAGTTGTAGCAAAATGTATGATTAAAGGCCACAATGTTGATTTTTGCAAGGAAAACTGTCAGGTAGTTTTGCATCCTGAGCTGCATGAGTGTACTATCTCATATTAGTGGGTTTGAATACTTTGGTTCTGCTGTGGGTTTTTCAGTATTTTTTTACTGTGTTGTCCTGTTTTATCCCGAGCTCTTACATCATACTCCCTCTGTCCGGATTAAATGTCGCAGAAATGGATAAAACTAGATGCACTAGTGCAGAACCGGGCAATAGCACCGGTTCGTAAGGCCCTTTAGTGCCGGTTCGGTAACCGACACTAAATTGTAGGCACTAAAGGCCCCCCCCTTTAGTACCGGTTCAGCATGAACCGGTGCTAAAGGGCAACCACGTGGCGCGAGCCAACTCCGTGGGCGCGTAGGACATTAGTACCGGTTGGTAACACCAACCGGTACTAAATGTTTGGGTGTGTTTTGGTTTTATTTTTTATTTTTACTTTATTTTTTGTGTTTTAAATTTAATTTAGTGATTGTTTTACATTATAATGAGTTGTTAAATCATTAGGTGAATGTACCGCCGATTAGTTTGACTGGATGCGTGGATCCTAGCTAAGTCATCAAGTATATGTCATATCCATATTATATATACTTGATCACCTACTTAAGTGATCGAGGTAATATGGATATGGCATATACTTGATCACTTAGCTACAATCCATCCAGTTGAAACTAATATGCAGTTTCTTTCATAAATGATATAATAACTCATCATCATCATCATATTAATATAAGAACTCTTTCATCATATATATCATCACCAACGGTTTTCATAGCAAACATATCACCGAGTTCAACATGGTAATGATATTATAAGCGTTCATAACACCACAAAAGCAAATCACTCTTTGAGATTAAGTTCAGGACGAAAAACACGAACATGAGAGGACAAGTACTAAGAGCATGAACTAGCTAATTAATCACTCCTTCTGCTCTTTCTCAGGTAAAATAGTATAGAACATGTATAGCTTTGCTGATTCATCATATTGGAGCATGCAGATGAACATGTCTCCTAATCGTGGGTTCGCTTCTGATTGCTGCCCCCTAGTACTTCTCTGTGATCGTTCACAATTTTGCTCCAGTCTTTTACTATTAAGCATTCCTCGCTATTAGAAATCCTTAATGCACTAAAGTGCATTGTAGGATATCTTGGCCGTAAGCTAACAATATTCATGGTACCTTTAGTCTCGATCCAATCAGGCACAACATTCATCGGGAGTCCCTGTTGAAGAACATCGTATAGTAACATACTTAGCAATGAAGTTTAACTTAAAAAATAATGTATGCAAAAGATGCACTAAGGAGAAATAGTAGAAATCTTACCATCTTTCCTAAATATATGTGACCGTAGTTCAGTACGAACACTATTGGTCGCATGTTTTGAGTACTAACATTTCTAAGTGCAGGAAAGAAATTTGTCTTGACAGCATCAAGATCCTCAAGCCATGAAACATAATGACTTATCTCCTCGCAGTTTAGTTCAGCCCGGGACAGTGGACGGTCCTGTCTACCAAGCGCCGGACATGTTTGCTTGATTGGAAGTAAGCTGTCAATATAAATTGAGATCTATTAATTATTCAACTGGTTCAAATAATCTCATATCGAAGACATAAATATGGTTGAGAAACTCACATAATGGTAGAACTGGAGGCGTCTGCACATCGACCCAGATGTCTCTATTACCTTCAATATCATCTTCCGGACGAATATCAAAGGTGATAACCATATCAGGCTCAAATGCATAAGCCTTGCATAGTGCTTGCCAAGTTTTGCATTCAAAATAGGTGTATGTGTCTGCATTGTATAATTTGACATTGAAGGTATAACCATGCTCGGTCTTCAAGTAAACTCTTTTTACCTGCATAGTTTCGTTAGAACTGAAACCTATCTTATCCAAGACAAAAATTCTTGCATGGCAGGGGATACGCTAGTAGAATAGTGAAAAATTAAAATTAAAAGTTGAAGCAAATAAAGCATAAGTCATGCTTAATTACGAAAAAAGACTTGTCGTTGTGACTTACTGTATCCACTTCGAAGTTCTCATCCAGCTTGATGCTGAAGCGTCTATCATCAACTAGAAAATTTATGCCGCACAGGCCGCGCTGGTCTTCACAGTATTCGCACATAATGAAATCGTGTTCGTCGTCAGACGACATTCCTATGTTCATAGGTGAAACATTAAACACTTATTAGTTCTATTAATTCAACTAATTCTGTTAATTCAACTAGTTTAACTAATTAATTGAACTAATTCAACTAAGCACTTACAAAAAATATACCTAATTAATTGAAATAATTCAACTAACTAGTTCAACTAATTAATTCAACTAAACTAGTTCTATTAATTTTCTTACTAAAAATAAGGTAGCTAGTTCTATATAATAAAATGTTAATTAGATAATGAAATCTTATATAACTAAATTAAATATATATCTAACATATAATTTATATCTAATTCATCTAACATTTGACATTAATATCTAGCATATGTTCATATATAGGTGAAACATTAAACACTTACTAGTTTTATTAATTCAACTAAATAAACTAGTTCTATTAATTCAACTAAGCATTTACTAAAAATAAACTAGTTCTATTAATTTCTTACTAAAATAAAGTAGGTAGTTCTATATAGTAATATTTTGATTAGATCATCAAATCTCATATACCTAAATTTTCTTACTAAAAATAAACTTGTTGTATTAATTTTCATACTAAAAATAAACTAGTTATATTAATTCAACTAGTTCAAATCTCATATATATATACCTAATTAATATCTAGCTATACTAATTCAACTAGTTCAACTTGTTCTAATTCATCTAAAATATATTTGACATTAATATTTAACATCTTTTCCATATAATTCATCTAACATTAACATTCTAACATTATTATCTATGTAATTTATCTAACATTAATCTAAACAACAGAAAATAGAAAATAAGTAAAAACAATGTGTGTGTATGTGTGTGTGTATGTATGTGTGTGTGTACGAGCGGGGGGCGGCGGCGTACGGGCGGCGGCGGGCGACGACGGGGATGGGCGGAGGGCGAGGCGGCGGCGACGGGCGCGGCGGGGGCGACGGCGGTGACGGCAACGACGGGTGGCGGGGGCGGCGGGGGCGACGACGGTGACGGCGACGATGGGCGGCAGGGGCGGCGAGGGCGGCGCGCGATGGGCGACGGGCGCGGCGAAGAAGTTGGATCGAGAAGAAGTGGTGGTCGATGAAACTGATTTTTTCGTAAGTGACATATATATAGGAGGGGTCTTTAGTACCGGTTGGAGCCATCAACCGGTACTAAAGGCCAACTTTCGCCAGGCCAAGGGGCGGGAAACGGACCCTTTAGTACCAGTTCGTGCCACGAACCGGTACTAAAGGCTCAATCATTAGTATCGGTTGGAGCCACCAACCGGTACTAATGGTTGTGCGCTGCCACCGGCGGTGCACAATGTTTAGTCCCACCTCGCCGAGCGAAGGGCAGCCGCAGTGGTTTATAAACCCAGCCGCGGCTGCTCCTTCGAGCTTCTCTATATATCTGTCTTCTGGGCCTAACTAGGGCGCGCTGCCCTATGAGTCTGCTGGCCCTTGTGGGCCTGCATTTGCATACCCTAGGTCTGGCAGGCCCACTGGGCAGCGCCCCAACAAATTTTTTATATAGTTTTTTCTTTTCTGCATTATTTATTTTCTTCTATTTATTTTTGAGTAATTTTTATATAGTTTTTTTTCTTTTCTGCATTATTTATTTTCTTCTATTTATTTTTGAGTAATTTTTTTGTATAGTTTTATTCTTTTCTGCTTTATTTATTTTCTTTTATTTATTTCTGAGTAGTATTTTTGTGACCCTCTCTACTCTGATACTTCGAAATGATAATACCATTGCAAGTTTCAACATTTTCAGAGTTCATTTTGTAGTTATTTTCAATTTCACGGTCATTTAGCTCTCTAAACAATTAGGTAAATGACCAAAAAACAACAAATGATGTCAGAACATGTTGGGAATTGATGATGTCACTTTGAATATTGCATACTGAACACAAAAGAAGTCCGGAGTTCAAATAAGTTTAAAAAACATTGAAGTGCCCGTGTAACAGATGAGTTCTCGTCCGAAACCCTGATACTCCGAAAGAGTTTGTCCAGTTTGTACACGAAGTGCGTCCAGTTTTTGCCGTGACCCTCTCTACTCTTTCGCACATGCTATGCGGGTGAAATGATGATACCATGTCAAGTTTCAACATTTTCAAAGTTCATTTTGTAGTGATTTTTAATTTCACGGTCATTTAGCTCTCTAAACAATTAGGTAAATGACCGAAAAACAACAAATGATGTCAGAACATGTTGGAAATTGATGATGTCACTTTGAATGCTGCATACTGAATACAAAATAAGTCCGGAGTTCAAATAAGTTTAAAAAACATTGAAGTGCCCGTGTAACAGATGAGTTCTCGTTCGAAACCCTGATACTCCGAAAGAGTTTGTCCAGTTTGTACACGAAGTGCGTCCAGTTTTTGCCGTGACCCTCTCTACTCTTTCGCACATGCTATGCGGGTGAAATGATGATACCATGCCAAGTTTCAACATTTTCAGAATTCATTTTGTAGAGATTTTTAATTTCACGGTCATTTAGCTCTCTAAACAATTAGGTAAATGACCAAAAAACAACAAATGATGTCAGAACATGTTGGAAATTGATGACATCGCTTTGAATGCTGTATACTGAACATAAAAGAAGTCTGGAGTTCAAATAAGTTTAAAAAACATTGAAGTGCCCGTGTAACAGATGAGTTCTCGTTCGAAACCCTGATACTCCGAAAGAGTTTGTCCAGTTTGTACACGAAGTGCGTCCAGTTTTTGCCGTGACCCTCTCTACTCTTTCGCACATGCTATGCGGGTGAAATGATGATACCATGCCAAGTTTCAACATTTTCAGAATTCATTTTGTAGTGATTTTCAATTTCACGGTCATTTAGCTCTCTAAACAATTAGGTAAATGACCGAAAAACAACAAATGATGTCAGAACATGTTGGAAATTGATGACGTCGCTTTGAATGCTGCATACAGAACACAAAAGAAGTCCGGAGTTCAAATAAGTTAATTAAAAATAAAAAAGAGGTGCAATGCTGGTTAATTTGCTTCAAGCCTTTCGGAATAGTGTAGACTGCACTGCACATAGCTCAGTGCAATCTATGCTATTCCGAAAGGCTTGAAGCTAATCAACATGCAGGTGAGCATTGCGCCTCTTCGTCATTGTCTCTGCACTCACGGTTTATAAACCGCTCATACTGCCTCTCTCTTGGTGAGGTGGGACTAAAAATCAGCTTACTAAGAAACTCTAGTACCGGTTCATGCCATGAACCGGTACTAAAGGTCTTCGTGGGGGCCCCAGCCTGACCACAGCCGCACTGGCCTCATTAGTACCGATTCGTGGCATGAACCGGTACTAAAGGTTGCCCACGAACCGGTACTAATGATGCCCGCCCGCCTAGCCGTTGGAACCGACACTAATGGTCACATTAATGCCGGCTCAAATTCAAACCGGCACTAATGTGCTTCACATTTGACCCTTTTTCTACTAGTGATGTATCTAGAACTGAAATACGCCTAGACCCATCCATTTATTTCCAGATGGAGTAAATACATGTCAATATGTCATGCCTTTCTATTCTTCAGTACCTATTCCATCTCTATTGTAGCATGTTTTATAACTCAATCACCATTCTTCTATATAAGGCATGCAAGGGGAAGACGGCTATGTTAGAATCTAAAGGGTTACAAACCAGGTCTTTACAAAAGATCCAAACGCCAGGAGATAATAAACCAACTCCATTTTTCATAGATACTGCTCGAGTACAGAGAAACCCAACTCCCACTGATAATAAGCAGATTCCAGTGGCCAAAGAACTAGTCCGCTCCAGTCCAGCAAAAGAATGTCAACTCCATTCTAGGAAGCATGTGCGTATCCCCGCATCATGAAATTTTATAGCATTCAGATCATATTTTCTACATGTTTCTTACCCGTCTCTCTTTTAGAAAATAAGGTTAAACGATACAAGACTTCCTCCATTGGGATCGTATTCGAGGAAAATATCTTGCGGGAATTCTCTGTGCTCCAGTGCTGATGTAAGTACCTGTTGTATATCACTATATTTTTACATCAGCATGTATTTTGTTAATCGGCGTGAATCTAACCTTTATCTGATCTAAAATTAGTTGTAGCAAAATGTTAAAGGCGCCAATGTTGATTTTTGTAAGGAAAACTGCCTGGTAGTTTTGCATACTGAGCTGCATGAATGTGCTATCGCATATCACGCACATTACTGAATTGTAGTGCTTCTCTGGTTGCCCATTCATTCATTGTGTCAATGTTACTTTCGTATTACCTTACCTGGCTGATGATAGTTGTGTCATATTGTGTTAATTTGGTGTAGGCTAGTTGCCCAAACGTTCGTTGTGTCAATGTTGCTTTCCTATTATCTGACTTGGCCAATGGTAGCAATGCTAGTGTGTTAATTTTGTGCAGGCTGCTGAAGATAAGAAGACAAACTCTGAAAACAGCAAGGCAACCCCATTGTTTCTTTCCAGTAAATCTAGGCCAGGTAATATGGAAATAACTCATGATTAATCTATTTGATTCCCGTCCTAATTTATGTTATGATGCAGTGGTCAAGACACTCTCCACTATCAATAATACAAGCCTGCCAAAATCGCCATATGAATCTGTTCAGTATCCTCTGTCTCGAATGCAATGGAATAAATGTATGTTTGTGAACCAATTAATGGATGAAGCAATGATGGAAATGGTGGATGAATCAGAGGTGCAGAGTCGTGCGACACAACAACTGATCAATGTTTTCAGAGACAGTGTGGCAAAGCAGCAAGAACTTGCCCACATGCTTATGGGCATCATCTGTGCTGAGGTTGCAGATTGTGATGTTGTAGATGGTTAGGTTCTGCTCATTTATTTGCACTGGAATCAATCTTTGATTGCCCAGTGGATGTAATTTCCTGTAATATATTCTGGATGTGCAACGTTATTCCCTGTATGCCGTACCTTTGCTCGTCGTAATGGGCTCAAATTATCTAATTTGGCCCAAAGATATGAACGAACTTTAGTGGGCCCATTAAGTTAATGGGCCGTTACTAGGCCGAAAGTTAATGGTCGGCCCTCTTACCTCCCGGGTCGTTAACAGGCCGACATCGAAGCGGGCAACAGGTGGCCCCAATTTATTTCACGGGCCGTTAACAGGCCGTTATTAAGTTTGGGCTACATATGGCCCAACTATACTGTAGGCCTTTAGCAGGTCGAAAGAGACAGCGGGCTTGTATTGGACCATGAAGAGTATGGGCCACTAAGAGGCCGAAAATCAGGTCGTATTGTAAACGGCCCAACTGTGTTGTGGGCCTTTAGAAGGCGGAAAGAGAAACTGGGCTGGTATTGGACCATGAAGGGCATGGGACGTTAAGAGGCCAAAACTAAGGTCTGACTACAAATGGCCCAACTCATTTATGGTCCGTTAACAGGTCGAAAGGCACACAGGGCCCGGAATTGGCCCAACACTTAAATGGGTCGCTAAAAGGCCAAAACTCAGGTCCGACTACAATTGGCCCAACTGATTTATGGACCGTCAACAGGCTGAAAGTGACACCGGGCCAGAAATTGGCCCAACACTTAAATGGGCCGGTAAAAGGCCGAAACTCAGGTCCGGCTACAAATGGCCCATCAGATTTATGGTCCGTCAACGGGCTGAAAGACACATCGGGCCGGAAATTAGCTCAACATTTAAATGGGTCGCTAAAAGGCCGAAAGATGTACATCCTGAAAATTGGCACATCCATTAAATTGGCCGTTAACAGGCTGAAATCTCATCGGGTCGATATTGAGCCCAAATATATAGCGGGCTGTTAACGGGATCGAACTGACGATGGGCTGCAATGGTGTCAAATCTTTAACGGGCCGAATTGGCACATCTCGTATGGGCCGTGGGCTTAAATGGACCTGACACAAGTAGGCCTTATATGGGCCGGCCTGCTAATTTTTACTGGGCCGGCCTTTTTCACCGGAATGGGCCACTGTTGGGCCGTGCCACGTGTCGACCTATCATAGGTGCCTCCTGTCCAATTAGTGGATGACATCTGTCCCAACGATGAGCCGACACGTGTTTCCTCTAGCCAATGATGATTTTACACGTGGAAAATCCCCATTGGTCGGGGCTGTTAACGGGTTATCGGATCCAAAACCCGACCCGATAGCTTAACGGCGTTCCGTTACGGTGGATGCCACGTGTCGGTCACCCTTGACGAAAGCACTTCTGTGACGCACGATTTATCGTCATGGAAGTGGACACTTCCGTGATGATAATTTTGGTAATGTCATGGAACACTTCTACGACAGCACAAGTATGACTATCTTGATTCTGTCATAAATTTGTCATGGATGTACATGCATGACAAAAAACGCGACCTACTGTGATAAACATGTATCATCACGGAAGTGTATTTTTTTGTAGTGTAACCTGTAATAATTCTTTGAGGAATCAATTCATCTTTATCATTAGGAATGATAGTAATATCTCCCTTCTTAGGGACACAATGGACAGGGCTTACCCACTGACTATCAGCAACGGGATAGATTATACCTGCCTCAAGGAGCTTTAGTATTTCCTTTCTTACCACTTCTTTCATTTTAGGATTCAGCCGTCATTGATGATCACGGACTGGTTTAGCATCTTCTTCCAAATTTATTTTATGTTGACATAGAGTGGGACTAATGCCCTTAAGATCATCAAGAGTATACCCAGTAGCAGCACGATGCTTCTTCAGAGTTTTCAATAATCTCTCTTCCTCATGCTCTGAAAGGTTAGCACTAATAATAACAGGATATATCTTTTTCTCATCAAGATAAGTATATTTAAGAGTATCAGGCAACAGTTTAAGCTCAAACACGGGATCACCCTTGGGTGGAGGAGGATCCCCTAGGATTTCAACAGGTAAATTGTTTTTCAGAATAGGTTCCTGTTTAAAGAATACTTCATCTATTTCCCTTATTTCATTCATAAACATATCATTCTCATGGTCTAGCAAATAATATTCTAAAGGATCACTAGGAGGTACAACAATAGAAGCAAGACCAATAATTTCATCCTTACTAGGTAATTCTTCTTCACGGTGTTGTCTACTAAATTTAGAGAAATTAAATTCATGAGACATATCATCTAAACCGATAGTAACAACATCCCTTTTGCAATCTATGGTAGCATTAACAGTGTTCAGGAAGGGTCTACCAAATATAATAGGACAAAAGCTATCTTGTGGGGAACCAAGAACAAGAAAATCAGCAGGATATTTAGTTTTCCCACACAAGACTTCAACATCTCTAACAATTCCCATTGGTGAAATAGTATCTCTATTGGCAATTTTAATTGTGACATCAATATCTTCTAACTCAACGGGTGCAATATCATGCATAATTTCTCTATATAGGCTAATAGGTATTGCACTAGCACTGGCACCCATATCACATAAGCCATGATAACAATGATCTCCTATTTTAACAGAAATAACAGGCATGCCTACGACAAGTCTAGGTTTATCTTTAGCACAAGGTTTAGCAATTCTAGCACTTTCATCACAGAAATAAATAACATGCCCATCAATATTATCAGACAAGAGATCTTTAACAATAGCAATATTAGGTTCAACTTTAACTTGCTTAGGAGGTGTATATGTTTTAATATTGCTTTTACGAAGCATAGTTGAAGCTTTAGCATAATCCTTTATCCTAACAGGGAAAGGTGGTTTCTCAACATAAGAAGTAGGAACAACATGATAATTATAATTGATAATCTTTTCTTCAACTTTAACAGGTGCAGCTACTTTTACTTCTATGGGAGGATGATATTTAAACCACTTCTCCTTGGGGAGATCAACATAAGTAGCAAAAGATTCACAGAAAGAATCTACTATCTCAAAGTCAAGTCCATATTTAGTGCTAAATTTACAGAAAACATCGGTATCCATAAAAGATTTAACATAATCAAACTTAAGTGTCATACTTGACTCCTTAACTTCATCGAGGTCCCAATCTTCAGAGTTGTGTTTAATTCTTGCCAATAAATCCCATTTGAATTTAATAGTCTTCATCATAAAAGAGCCAGCACAAGAAGTATCGAGCATGGTGCGATTGTTATCAAAAAGCCGAGCATAAAATTTTTGAATAATCATTTCTCTTGAGAGCTCATGATTGGGGCATGAATATAACATTGATTTAAGCCTCCCCCAAGCTTGAGCGATGCTCTCTCCTTTGCGAGGCCAAAAATTATATATATAATTGCGATCACGATGAACAAGATGCATAGGATAAAACTTTTGATGAAATTCCAATTTCAATCGTTTGTAATTCCAAGACCCCATATCATCACATAGCCTATACCATGTCGATGCATCTCCCTTCAAAGATAAAGGGAAGACCTTCTTCTTAACAACATCTCCGGGTACACCTGAAAGCTTAAATAATCCACAAACTTCATCAACATATATTAGATGCTCATCAGGATGCTTTGTTCCATCTCCTACAAAAGGATTAGCTAGCAGTTTTTCTATCATACCTGAAGGAATTTCAAAGTAGACATTTTCATTTTCAGTAGGTTCAGTAGGTTGAGGAGCAACTCTTTGCTCTACTGGTCGGGGTGAAGATACCCCAAACAAGCCCCTCAGAGGATTACTTTCCATAGTAACAAGTGACATTAAATTTCAGCACACTATATAAATTTTTCCTTACCAAATTCCACCTACCAAAGGCGCTTCACTCCCCGGCAACGGCGCCAGAAAAGAGTCTTGATGACCCACAAGTATAGGGTATCTATCGTAGTCCTTTCGATAATTAAGAGTGTCGAACCCAACGAGGAGCAGAAGGAAATGATAAGCGGTTTCCAGCAAGGTATTCTCTGCAAGTACTGAAATAAGTGGTAACAGATAGTTTTGTGATAGGATAATTTGTAACGAGCAACAAGTAACAAAAGTAAATAAAGTGCAGCAAGGTGGCCCAATCCTTTTTGTAGCAAAGGACAAGCCTGGAAAAACTCTTATATAGAGAAAAGCGCTCCCGAGGACACATGGGAATATCATCAAGCTAGTTTTCATCACGTTCATAAGATTCGCGTTCGGTACTTTGATAATGTGATATGTGGGTGGACCGGTGCTTGGGTGTTGTCCTTACTTGGACAAGCATCCCACTTATGATTAACCTCTATTGCAAGCATCCGCAACTACAACAAAAGTATTAAGGTAAACCTAACCATAGCATGAAACATATGGATCCAAATCAGCCCCTTACGAAGAAACGCATAAACTAGGGTTTAAGCTTCTGTCACTCTAGCAACCCATCATCTACTTATTACTTCCCAAATGCCTTCCTCTAGGCCCAAATAATGGTGAAGTGTTATGTAGTCGACGTTCACATAACACCACTAGAGGGATGACAACATACATCTCATCAAAATATCGAACGAAGACCAAATTCACATGACTACTAATAGCAAGACTTCTCCCATGTCCTCAGGAGCAAACGTAACTACTCACAAAGCATATTCATGTTCATAATCAGAGGGGTATTAATATGCATATAGGATCTGAACATATGATCTTTCACCAAATAAACCAACTAGCATCAACTACAAGGAGTAATTAACACTACTACCAACCCACAGGTACCAATCCCGGACTTGGAGACAAGAATTGGTTACAAGAGATGAACTAGGGTTTTGAGAGGAGATGATGCTGGTGAAGCTGTTGATGGAGATTGCCCTCTCCCGATGAGAGGAGCGTTGGTGATGATGATGGCGATGATTTCCCCCTCCCGGAGGGAAGTTTCCCGGCAGAACAGCTCTGCCAGAGCCCTAGATTGGTTCCGCCTCATGGCGGTGGAGATTCGTCCGAGAAGATGGATTCTTATTTTTTTCCTATCGAAAGACTTCATATAGCAGAAGATGGCCACCGGAGGGCCACCAGGGGGCCCACGAGGTAGGGGGCGCGTCTAGGGGGTAGGGCACGCCCCCCACCCTCGTGGGCAGGGTGTGGCCCCCTGGTGAACTTCTTGCTCTCGGTATTTTTTATATATTCGGAAAACGTCTTCCGTGAAGTTTCAGGACTTTTGGAGCTGTGCGGAATAGGTCTCTAATATTTGCTCCTTTTCCAGCCAAAATCCCAGCTGCCGGCATTCTCCCTCTTTATGGAAACCTTGTAAAATAAGATAGAATAGGCATAAGTATTGTGACATAATGTGTAATAACAGCCCATAATGCAATACATATCGATATAAAATCATGATGCAAAATGGACGTATCAGGGCGGCGTCGAGGTCGGGGTCGGGGAAGGCGTCGAGGGCCTGCAGAGGGCGATGGGAGAGGGCGCGGCGGCCGACGGCGATGCTGGGCGACGACGACGGCGACAGCAAAGGAGTTCGATTTGGGGGAAGTGGCCATGGGGAAGGAAGAACCGTGCGATTAAGTCAGAAGTAGCAGTAGCGCGTTCCTAGAAATGCGCTACTGCTACATTAGCTATAGCGCTGGTGGCAAAACGCGCTACTGCTAAGTTAGCTGTAGCGCATGTCTGGAAAGCACGTTGCTGCTACGCCTTTCTCCTTTATTTTTATTTTTCATTTGTTTTCCTTCACATTTTCTTTTTTTCTTTCCCTTTTTCTATTTCTTTCATTTTCCTTTACTTTTCCATATGTTTCTCATTTTGTTTTCCTTACATTAGCAGTAGTGATTTCCCTGTGAAACACGCTACTACAACAACCTTATCAGTAGCGTGCTTTCCCTAAGCCCGCTACTACTACTGGTAGCCTGGCCAGAACAATAGGGGAATTGTAGTTGTAGCGCTTCTTCCCTGAGACACGCTACTGTTATGAACTTAGCTGCAGCGCGTTTGGATTCCACGCGCTACTGGTAAGTAGTAGTAGCGCTTGTTTTTGTCCCTCGCTACTGGTAAGATTCTGTGTATAAGGTTTTCCCTAGTAGTGCCTAGCAGTGCATCAAGGACATAATTCTTCTCTGCAGCAATGAGGATAATCCTCAGATCACGTACCCAGTCCACATCGTTGCTACTATCATCTTTCAACTTAGTTTTCTCTATGAACATATCAAAAATATAGGGGAGCTATATCGCGAGCTATTGATCTACAACATAGATATGCAAAACTATTATGACTAAGTTCATGATAAATTAATCAAATTACTAATGAACTCCCACTTAAAACAACATCCCTCAAGTTGTCTAGGTGTTACATGATCCAAATCAACTAACCCATGTCCGATCATCACGTGAGATGGGGTAGTCATCAATGGTGAACATCTCTATGTTGATCATATCTACTATGTGACTCATGTTCGACCTTTCGGTCACTAGTGTTCTGAGACCATGTCTGTACATGCTAGGCTCGTCAAGTTTAACCCAAGTATTCTGCATGTGTAAAACTGTCTTACACCTGTTGTATGTGAACGTAGAGTCTATCACACCCGATCATCACATGGTGTCTCGAAATAACGAACTGTAGCAACAGTGCATACTCAGGGAGAACACTTTTATCTTGAAATTAAGTGAAGGGATCATCTTATAATGCTACTGTCGTTCTAAGCAAAATAAGATGCATAAAGGATAAACATCACATGCAATCAAAATATGTGACATGATATGGCCATCATCATCTTGTGCTTTTGATCTCCATCTCCAAAGCATCGTCATGATCTCCATCATCACCGGCTCTACACTTTGATCTCCATCATTGCGTCGTGGTCATCTCGTCAACTATTGCTTCTACAACTATTGCTAATGCATAGTGATAAAGTAAAGCAATTACATGGCGTTTGCATTCACACAATAAAGAGACAACCATAAGGCTCCTGCCGGTTGCCGATAACTTACAAAACATGATCATCTCATACAATAACGAATATCACATCATATCTTGACCATATCACAACACAAACATGCCATGCAAAAACAAATTAGACGTCCTCCACTTTGTTGTTGCAAGTTTTACGTGGCAGCTATGGGCTTCTAGCAAGAACATTTCTTACCTATGCATCAAACGACAATGGTGTTTCGTCAAGTTTGTTGTTTTAACCTTCTTCAAGGACCGGCCGCAGTCAAATTTGATTCAACTAAAGTAGGAGAAACAGACATCTGCCAACCACCTTTATGCAAAACTAGTTGCATGTCAGTCGGTGGAACCGGTCTCATGTGCGTGGACATGTAAGGTTGGTCTGGGCCGCTTCATCCCACAATACCGCTGAATCAAAATAAGACATTTGTGGTAAGAAATATGACTATCACCGCCCATAACTCTTTGTGTTCTACTCGTGCATATCATCTACGCATAGACCTGGCTCATGATGCCACTGTTGGGAATCGTTGCATGGAAAACAAAAAAAATTCTACGCACATGCAATGATCTATCCATGGAGATGCATAGCAACGAGGGGGAGAGTGTGTCTACGTACCCTTGTAGACCGTAAGCGTAAGCGTTTCACAACACGGTTGATGTATTCGAACTTCTTCTCACATCAACCGATCAAGTACCGAACGCACGGCACCTCCGTGTTATGCACATGTTCAGCTCGGTGACGTCCCTTGCCTTCTTGATCTAGCAAGTTATCGAGGTAGTAGATGAGTTCCTTCAGCACGACGACGTGGTGACAGTGATGGTGAAGTGATCCTCGCAGGGCTTCGCCTAAGCACTACGCAAATATGACCGAGGGTGTAAACGGTGGAGTGGGGCACCGCACACGGCTAGGCAATTGTCTGGTGTGTGCTAGGGCGCCCCTCCCCACATATATATAGGTGGGAGGGAGGGATGAGCAGCCATAGGAGGTGCCCAAGTAGGAGTAATCCTACTTGGAGTCCCTCCCAAGCCGTGCCCCCTACCATATATAACCGAGGGGGGGAGGAAAGATGGGGCAGAGGGAAGGAAGTGGGAATCCTAATCCACTATTTCCTTTCCCTTCTCCCCTTTCCTTCCCCTCCTTAGGCTAGACCATATGGGGGGCGCACCAGCCCCTTGTGGCTGGTGTGTTTCCCCTCTTGGCCCATAAGGCCCATATCTTTTGTCGGGGGTGCCCGGAACCCCTTCCGGTGACTCGATAAGTACCCGATACCCCCGAAACACTTCCGATGTCCGAATACTATCGTCCTATATATCAATCTTTACCTCTCGACCCTTTCGAGACTCTTCGTCATGTTCGTGATCTCACCTGGGACTCCGAACAACATTCGTTCACCAAATCACATAACTCATTTAATACTAAATCATCATCGAAGGTTAAGCGTGCGGACCCTACGGGTTCGAGAACTATGTAGACATGACCGAGACACTTCTCCAGTCAATAACCAATAGCGGAACCTGGATGCATATTGGTTCCTACATATTCTACGAAGATCTTTATTGGTCGAACTGTTATGACAACATACGTAATTCCCTTTGTCCATCGGTATGTTACTTGTTCGAGATTCGATCGTCGGTATCTTCATACCTAGTTCAATCTCGTTACCGGCAAGTCTCTTTACTCGTTCTTTAATACATCACCTCGTGACCAACTCCTTAGTCGTTTGCTTGCAAGCTTATGATGTGTATTATCGAGAGGGCCAAGAGATACCTCTTCCATACTCGGAGTGACAAATCCTAATCTTGCTCTATGCCAACTCAACAAACACCTTCGGAGATACCTATAGGGCATCTTTATAATCACCCAGTTACGTTGTGACATTTGATAGCATCCAAGGCATTCCTCCGGTATCTGGGAGTTGCATAATCTCATAGTCGAAAGAATATGTATTTGGCATGAAGAAAGCAATAGCAATAAAACTTAACGATCATAATGCTAAGCTAACGGATGGGTCTTGTCCATCACATCATTCTCCTAATGATGTGATCCCGTTATCAAATGACAACTCATGTCCATGGTCAGGAAGCCTCAACCATCTTTGATCAACGAGCTAGTCAAGTAGAGGCTCACTAGGGACACGATGTTTGTTTATATATTCACACATGTATTTAGGTTTCTGGTCAATACAATTCTAGCATGAATAATAAACCTTTATCATGAATAAGGAAATATAAATAAACAACTTTATTATTGCCTCTAGGGTATATTTCCTTCAAGACTTGCATAAAATTTTGATTGCCATGTCATCCATGTAATTGTGTTCTCATGTTGCCTAAGTATCCATGGTTTTATGTTATATACATCAGTGATGAAGTACAGGTTAAGATCATCCATAATTTGTGTGCTACGTCTTTTTAGTAGTATTGGACATGTTCTGGTTCAGAGAAGATAAAAGAAGTGACAATGTGTTTTGACTTTTTATCTCAGGTAATGGTGAAGCAACAAACAATGGTATCCTTTTTTTAAAAATAAACAGAGGTTAGGAAAATGTTAAACAAGAACAACCATCAACTCAAACCACTCTCAGTTCTCTAGCATTGGTGGAATTGATGGATTAAAGGTTGATTTCAAAGCTAAGAAGGCAAATAGAGCATATTTGTAGTTATTGGTCATATTTAGTTGCCTTTTGGTCAGTCCAGTGTATGCCACTGTCGTGGCTATGGAGCACTTCTTTTGGTCGTTCAACTGTTCTGGCTATGGAACATTGGATAATAGTAATTGACCACAATATCATACCAAGTATGTTGGTGTTACCATGTATTTGCGTGAACAAGCTATATAGATATATGCATATAGCATGTATATTTTGTTCCAAGTTCATGTTATGAGACCATGAGTCACATCTGTTTTTGTGCATATTTTGCTTTTAGCTGAAATTGCCCCCCTCCCCCGTGGTTGCTCATCATGCTTCGCCATTGCCCGTGATGAACTCCTCCTATCTTGGTCGTATTTGATTCACACGTTAGAGGATAGCATAATATAAAGGTCCCCCCAAATCCAACAATTATGTAGTATTTCTGCATGTCTGGGAGATTGTGTGTTTGTGCACAGTTGTCGTGACATCAATATCTATATGAAATGTGCTTCATACCCCCATATGACGATAAAAAAATATGAAGATTTTGCTAAATTTGCTCTTAGGCACCTGAAAGATATATGAGACAGACCACAAACGTCACTGCCACGCTTATGGATCCATGAGTGAAAGGACGACACAACCTTCCATGAATCCATTGATGCAAACATGATTGGACGTAAGTTCATCCAAGGATACAAGAAAAAAATAATCATAAACGGACTCTTAGAACATGAAAGGAGGACCCTAGCTCTAGATAAAATTACATCTAGATCCAACATACAACTAGCGTCCCTCCCATATCCATAGGGCTGGAATTCAAGTTGATTGGCTTGGTTTGACTCGTTAGAGCTCATTAAGTTAACAAGTTAGGTCGACTTGTTAACATAACAAGCTCAGTTTCAAACTCGATTTGACTCGTGTTACTCACAAACTAGCTCGTTTAACTCGTTATAAATATAAACGACAAAAATATATGTATCATGTATGTAATTAATTTACAATAATATTAGTAGACACATATTTTTCTTCACAATTATAACAATCAATAATTTACGTCAAATGACACTTGGTGCACACAAATCACAACAATATTGGTACTTACATCATGTCCAATTCAGTTAACAAGGTAAACGAGTAGCTCGTCAGCTCGAGTCATTCAACTCAATCTGTTAACGAGCTCGCCGCCGGGGAACTGACGGACGCCGAGGAGGGCGGCCGTCAGGAGGAATGACACTGTTGTCCTGGAACTGTCGGGGTCTGGGCCACCCCAGAACAGTTCGAGAACTAGTGTGCCTAGTGCGCACCCATAGCCCCACTGTTGTGTTCATCTCAGAGACGCAACAGTGTAAGGAGAGCGTGAAAAGAATAAGAGAGAGAATAGGTCTGAAAAATTGTATCACCCATGGTGGGGTAGGCAAAGGTGCCGGCATCGCCCTATTTTGGGACGATAGCATTGAAATAAACTTGCTCTCTTATGGACATATTCGGAATGAGCCTAACGGCCCCTTGTGGAGAGGTACGTTTGTGTATGAAGAACCAAAGGCACATGAGAGGTACCATATGTGGAATTTACTCAAAAGAATCAAGCCTAGATCAGCTGAACCATGGATGATGATGGGCGACTTCAATGAAACGATGTGGCAAGGGGAACACTTCTCTGCAGCAAAAAGATCTGAAAGAAACATGAGTAACTTCAGGGATTGTATGGGATGGTGTGACCTACAGGATTTGGGTTTTAAAGGGCCGGAATGGACCTATGACAATAAGCAGAAGGGGATAAAAAACGTAAGAGCACGACTGGACAGAGGGGTAGCGTCTCCGGCTTGGAGTGAACTGTTTCCCCAGGCGCATATTCAACACATTGTCACTTCGAGGTCCGACCATTTTCCCCTTCTGCTATCTCTAACTGATGCACACCCTCCAGTCAGACACAAAAGCTTCAGATATAAAATGATGTGGGAGAGAGTCAGCACTTTGGAACCCACTACCAGAGAAGCTTGGAACAGAGAGGGATTCGCAGGTAGTCTGTCAAAAGTTGCGCTGAAACTAAACATAATGCAGAAATCACTAGCGGCATGGTCCAAGAAAGATTTTGGCACGGTTTCCTCGAGCATTAAAAAGAAGAGACAGCGCCTGAAAGCATTAACAGAGGGGCTAGACCAAAGGAATAAAGAGGAACAAATAAGAAAGTTGTCAAAGGAACTTGATGAACTGCTACTACGCGAGGAAGTAATGTGGAGGCAAAGATCACGAGCCACCTGGATTAGAGAGGGTGACCAAAACGCACGCTATTTCCACCAAAAAGATACCTGGCTCCAGAAAAAGAACACAATTAAAAGGCTAAGAAATGCTGATGGAGTCTGGATAGAAAAGAAGAAGGAGCTCAACACCCTTGCCACGAAGTTCTTCAGGGAATTGTACACTAAAGAGGAAGGTGTGGCTCCTTTTGACCTGATTAATTTGCTACCCCGTTTGGTGGATGAAGAGATGAACAAAAAATTGATAGGGGGGTTCACAGAGAAGGAAATAAGCGATGCCCTTTCTCAGATCGGCCCGCTAAAGGCTCCGGGCCCGAACGGATTCCCGGCCCATTTTTTCCAGCGAAACTGGGAGATAATGAAAAATGAGGTGGTGGCAGCTGTGCAGAATTTCTTTGAAAACGGGATCATGCCAGAAGGAATAAACGATACGTCGATCGTCCTCATCCCCAAAGGAAAGAACCCCCAAAGCTTGAAAGACTTCCGGCCAATAAGCCTCTGCAATGTTATATATAAGGTGATCTCTAAATGCTTGGTGAACCGGCTGAGACCAATGTTAGATGGACTAATCTCAGAAACCCAGAGCGCGTTTGTTCCGGGAAGATTAATCACAGATAATGCCATCATAGCGTTCGAGTGTTTCCATAAGATCCAACAAAGAAAAAACCCGCACAATACACACTGTGCGTATAAGCTGGACCTCGCCAAAGCCTATGACAGAGTGGATTGGGACTTCCTAGAAGGAGCCTTGGAAAAGTTGGGTTTCCATGCTCGTTGGATAAACTGGATTATGAGATGCGTTAAATCTGTCCGGTACTCGGTGAAACTGAATGGAGAAGTCTTGGAACATTTTCTTCCTTCGAGAGGGCTCAGACAAGGTGATCCCCTCAGCCCCTATCTGTTTCTTTTTGTCGCTGATGGGCTCGCCACAATCTTCAACAGGGAGGTTCAAGGTGGAAGCATTTCACCTGTCAAAGTGGCCCGCAACAGTCCTGAAATATCAAATCTGTTATTTGCCGACGATAGCTTGGTATTTTTTAAGGCCTCTTGTGACCAAGTCAGGGTGGTTAAGAGGGCGCTTACCATGTTCCAAAGATGCACAGGCCAACTATTGAGTAGCAGCAAATGCTCTATATTATTTAGTGAGCATTGCCCCAACGCGTTACAGGAGGAAATTAAGGATATCCCCGCTTGTGAATCATCTACGTTTGAAAGTAAGTACCCGGGACTCCCAACTCCAGAGGGTAGGATGAAAGATGCAAACTTCCAACCTATTATGGATAGATTCTTAAAGAGATGCAATGATGGGTTGGGTCGCCACATGTCTTTTGCGGCAAAAGAGGTTCATGTCAAATCAATAGTTCAAGCCCTGCCTACTTTTACTATGGGAGTTTTCAAATTCTCAGTGGGTTTTTGTGACAAATATGAGCGTCTCATCAGAGAGTTATGGTGGGGGGAAGATGAAGGACAAAGGAAAGTACACTGATGTCGTGGGAGCGTATGATTAAGCCCAAAAGAGCAGGAGGGATTGGTTTTCGTGATATGCAGATTTTCAACCAAGCCCTCCTCGCAAGACAAAGTCGGTGCCTGCTTCAGAACCCAAATAGCCTTTGTGCTAGAGTCCTTAAGTCAAAATATTATCCTAAAGGAGATCTCCTTGATACTGTTTTTGCTTCGGACGCATCCCAAGCATGGAAGGGCATTGAACATGGCCTTGAGCTTCTAAAAAAGGGGCTGATATGGAGAGTTGGAAACGGGAAGAAAATTCAGATTCAAAGAGACCAATGGGTCCCAAGGAAAAGTGGGCTGAAAGTAACAGAGTTTAAGAGACGATCAAGGTTAAGGTGGGTAAACCAGCTAATGAAATCAGATAGCAAAGAATGGGACGAGACACTCATCCACCAACTGTTCCATACCTATGATGCCGAAGAAATCTGCAAGATTAAAATTCCTAGATATGAAGCTGAGGATTGTGTTGCATGGCATGAAGAAAAGTCTGGCTTGTTCACTGTCCGAAGCGCATACAGGTTGGGTGCAAGTCCCAAACAACATGGCAACGCGCTGGCGTCGAGCTCGTCTCATGATGCGGAGAATAGAAGCATATGGGACCTCATATGGAAAACGAAAGTACCGGAAAAGGTCAGGATTTTCGTGTGGCGAGTGGCAACTAAAACACTCCCCACCAAAGAGAATAAGTGGAAAAGAACACTTGAGCTTGACAACATCTGTAGTATATGTGGGAGGGAGCCGGAGGATGAGTTCCATGCAACAGTTAATTGCACAAAGGCCCGTGCACTCCGAGAGAAAATGAGATCGAACTGGTGCTTACTGGATGAGGATCATTTCAGGAAAACCGGTGTTAACTGGCTCCAGAATCTACTAGGGAACTGCGATGCAGAATCAAGGAGGAAAATATTACTCCTGTTGTGGCGTGCGTGGTGGCTGCGCGATGATTGCATCCATGCGGATGGCAACGCTATGATCAGCCATTCAGCGGGCTTCTTGGTCAAATATGCTGAGGAATTGAATCTGATAGGAACTGAACCCACTACAGACGAGGTGGACGGTCACCTGGTCGGCGTTCAGAAACCTGGCTCTGTTGAGGCGCGCCGCGCGGAGATTAGAAATGGCAAGAAGCCCCAAGAGCAGTGCTTGTGGAACGGCCAAAATAATAGTACCCGTGAGGAATTGGAAGCAGACCAATCAGCAAGGACGGCAACGAAGCCCATACATACAGAGAGGAGCAAATGGGAACCGCCACCGGAAGGCATATGGAAATTAAACTCTGATGCAACGTTCCTAACCAATACTGGCGACACTGTGGCTGGAACCATCGTCAGAACACACCAGGGTGTGGTTGCATTAGCATGTGGGCAACGACTGCATGCATGCAAGGACCCAGAAGAAGCTGAAATGGCTGCTGTTGCACACAGACTCTCAGTATTAAGCAAATACTACAGGGGGCCAGTTTGTGTGGAATCAGATTGTGCTTCAGTCATCATAATGCTGAATAACAGAGTAAGTAATCTGTCGGCTCTTTTCCCCCTAGTCATGAAAGTGAGGCACTTCATGAATGTTTTCAAAGAAGTGACCTTCAGTAGCGTGAGAAGATTCAGCAATAAACTGGCACATGAGCTTGCTGCTCTAGCAAGAAGACAGAGAGATCTCTTTATTTTTGGCGATGTCCCTCCTTCTTTAAGGAGCATCCTCATAGAGGACTGTAATAGCTCTTCCATTGTTACTTAAGTTGTTGCTGGTTTGATCTAAAAAAAATTGAAACCCATCTGGACTCATTAGTCAACGAGTTCGAGTCAAAGTGGAGCCGACTCACCGGCTACTCATTTAGCTCACGACTTTTATTTGCAGCCCTCCTTATCCATCCTCCGTGTGGAGGAAACGACCAGCCGCCGTGCGCGGTGACGTCCCCGCTGACGCCCGGCCCCTGGAGCACGCAGCTCGCTGGCTGCTCACGGCTCATCGTCACGGCCTATTTATGGATCCGCCGCCTGCCACCGGCCGCCGGCAGAACTCCCGCGACTATCAGGATCGGCGGCTATACACCGTGAACTGCGCCACTAGACTAGGAAGAAAATGGGGTGGAAGGGCGTCCTGGGGTTCGACTACGGCGTCGTGCAGGCACCGCTCGGCCCCGACATCTCCGGCCCGGAGCTCGCCGCCGCCGTCGCCAACGCTGGCGCCATAGGCCTCCTCCGCCTTCCTGACTGGGTACCTCGACTTTCCTATCCTACCCTCTTTGCTATTTACATGCGCTCTGCCAGTCTTGGCTAATCGCCGGAGCCCCCTACCTGCCTGCAGCCGGCGCCGGACCACGTGAGGGGGTTGATACAGAGGACCAGGAGCCTGACCGAGAAGCCGTTCGGGGCGGCCATCGTGCTGGCCTTCCCGCACGAGGAGAATCTGAGGGTCGTGCTGGAGGAGAAGCTCGCCGTGCTGCAGGTGTACTGGGGCGAGTTCCCCAAGGAGCGGGTCGACGAGGCCCATCGTGCCGGCGTCAAGGTCTTGCATCAGGTGAGAACCTTATCTGAAGGACACTTCACCGGAATGGATGAAACCCGGCTGCGGCTTGTGCTTGTACTTAACAGTTAACACTTGTGCCGTTCTTATTACCACTTTCCTTGTCTGATTGCGTTTGCCTAGTATATGTTCGTTCCAATTTCCGTAATTAACATTTGTGATGTCATTGTAGTACTAGACTGGACTCTTTCTTCCTACTCACATTCCTGACTAATAGTGCCCAACTAATTAGACAAAATTAGTTGGAGCAAAATCATTTTGTTCTTGACAGTTGTGAGAGAGGGCAAAGTCCAGTGGCCGTTAGCTAAGATATGGCTGCTTAACACCTTTGTTAATTAGTCAAAACTTGTGAATGGTATGTATCAAATTTGCTAAATCATTGGAGGGCGGTGGCCGGTGGCCGTTAGCTAGAGTACGTTGACTGGTCATTATTCTGTATATGTCCAACTTCAAACAAGTGTTGTGTTCTTCAATGGTTTTGGTGCAAATGTAATGAACAGCAGCGGAATGGGCTTTTATGTTATATAGACAGATGGAGACTTCCAACAGAATTTGTTCTCTCACAATGATATTTGGACTAAGAATGGAAGGGCTAGAGTTTCTTATATGGACTCTGTCTCTGCAGCAAACCATGAAGTCATGAATATACCTAATTAAATCATACTCCCTCCGATCCAAAATAAGTGTCGCAGTTTTGAATTGTGGTTAGTTCAAAACTGCAACACTTATTATGGATCAGAGGTAGTAGTTTTTAGCCTTTCCAACAAAGAAATCAGAGCTTTCTACTATTAGTGCACACTTGGAGCTATTCTAACAAGTACATTTAAAATTTTCTAAGCTTCTTTTGGAGGTCTAGTAAGAAACTATAGTACTGTTATGTCAAGTTTTAGAATGTGATCCTTTTCATAAAAGAAATACTTCTTATCGGTAGTGAACATAAAGTTGAGTTTATAAGAAAATGCTTGTTATTCATTTCTCTCCAATTTCCTAGGACTGCTGGGATCATGGGATGATTTCAGATTTGTGATATTGATGAACAACTAGGACTAGCATTTGATGTAGACCATTCAGGTTTCAATGAACTCCTTGTTGGTGCGAAGAAATTCACAATAAGTGCCAATGCATGACCTGTAGTCAAGGCTTTGATGCTCTATGATGATGATATGAGCATGTAAGTCCTTGCACTTGTTCTGTTGATTATGTATATTTAGATTTGTTTTTTTTCCTTTGTGACTTGAACAGGTTGGTAACCTTGAGGAGGCAGCAAAAGCTAAGGAAGCTGGTGTAGATGGAATTATCGTTCAAGGCCGCGAAGCAGGGGGGCATGTGATTGGTCAAGTATAGTCATTACACACTGTTTCCATCTTGTTTTCGCTTCAATATTTTGAAATGCTGTTAGGCAGTCTACCAAGAAGCAAGCATGCATGCAATAAGAATCTACACCATGTGCCCATGATATATTCCAGGCTACTGATTTAGCTTAAGGCCCCTTTTGTGGTGTCATCTTTGGAAGCATAACACATCTTGCAAGTCTGTTTCTATTTAATTGTCTTCATGGGCTTTCATCTCAAACAGCTTTTCTTCTTTGAATAAAAAGGAGGGTCTGCTACCGTTGCTGCCGAGAGTAGTGGATCTAGTTTCAGATAGTACTGTTTCGGTTATCGCCGCTGGTGGAATCGTAGATGGCCGTGGCTATGCTGCTGCATTGGCACTTGGTGCTCATGGTGTTTGCTTAGGAACTAGGTACTTGCTCAATCTTTCCTTTGTATGATTATGTCAAGCAAAGCTTTTCTTTATGCTTATGCATGTTGTGGTTCTCACATTATGAAATTCCTTAATATTCAGGTTTGTAGCCACCGAGGAAAGCTTTGCGCATCCGCTGTATAAGAAAAAGCTAATTGAGATGAATTGCACGGACTATACAGCTGTGTTCGGGCGTGCTAGATGGCCTGGTGCTCCACAACGTGTCCTGAAGACACCTTTCTATGTTGAGTGGAAGAATCTTCCAGATCATGAAACAGAGGAAAATCAGCCTATTATAGGTCATTCTATCATCCATGGTGTGGTATGTATTACTTGTTTATTTTTGTTGAATTTATCCCCTCATTCTGCATTTAGAAATTGAAACCATCTTACCGAAAAAGGCTTTCGCCCCGCTTTATATATAAAGCAACGATCCAGTTACAACCAACCTCATACAACTCAACACCAACACACACAGGGCAAGATACAAGAATGTTGGGAACAGCTACACCACCCAACACAACTCCAAGCCATCTACAGGAAGGAAGAGAGAGCGCCGCTTGAAGTCGCCGGGTGCCTCAACCGTGAACGCAACATAGCGAAGAGTCGGAGCTGTGCACGACGAACCGATTACTCCAAGGCGGAGCCTTCAACAAGGTCATGGCACCTAAGTACCACCACCGCCTGATCCAGGGATCGAGGTTTCCCTCGGAGCAACACGGAGGAGGAAGAGGAACCACGGCGACGCCTTCTAGAAGGATACGACGCCCGTAGGCGCCGCCGCCGCCGACCTGGCAAAGCCAGAAAGAGTTTTCACCCGGCAAGCCCTCTTTGCCTCCGAGACGGAGTGCCGCAAGCACGCTGCAGAACCACCGCCACCGACCGTCATGCCCAAGCTACCACGCCGCCCGCACGACCATGGTAACCGGCCAACATCCGAGCCGCGAGCTCCGCCCACGAGCATCGCGCCTCCCACCACCGAGGCCGCCGCCCCGGCATCCGAGACCACCCCTCGACCGCCGCCGCCGCACACCGACATCGTCAACAGGTGAAGGGGCAGCAAAGACCCCCTCTTTCCGCCCCAAACAAGTTCCTATGGCAGGAGCGGCCGGCAGCCAGATCTGGGCAGGGAAAACGCCGGCGGCCAGCCGTGCTGCAGCCACCCGAGACACCCGATCTGGCACCTCCAAATCGCGGCGACGGCGAGTCCGGGAGGCACCCCTGCCTCCCCCTCACGGCGCCCTTGCCATTCACCAGCCAGCCGAGCCACACCAGAGCACAAGAGGAGCCGCCACCAGCAGCCGATTCATGCGCCACGACGGCCATAGAGGAGGGGGTCGAGCATACTGCCGCCGCGCCGCCATCTCCGCCAGCCCGCGCCGGAGAAGAGGCAGCCACCCACGACCTGTGCCGACCGCAGCCCTTGCCGCCGGAGGAGAAGACGACCGGCCGCCGCCGTCGCCCCAGGCACACACCGCCACCGCGCCGCCCGTCACGCCGTCGCTGCAGACGAACTGCCGTGCCGCCCGGCGTCAGCACCACGCCCCGGCCCGGGGTGTTGACCCGCGCCAACCCCACCACGCGGGAGGACGAGGATGCCCCGCCGCCGACCGGCCTTTGCCCGGCCGGGCCCCCTGGCGGCGGCGAGGGAGGAGGGAGGAGGGGAGGGGAGACCGGCGGCGGCGGCGGAAACCATCTTTGGTATGACCTTTTCTGGTTTTCTTATTTTGACCAGTAATGTAGAGTACTTTACTCCTAAAAGTCTAACCCCGGAACAATATGTAGGCACGATGATGAGTGAATGTGCTTTATAAGGACTTCGTTAGCTAACTTCAGTTCTCAGGCATCTAATTTGGGAAGTTTACTTCCCAGTGAGAAACATGAGTCTTCAAGCTGTACCTTTGAAACTGTTTGTCAATTTAGACATGTCAGCTAACTTTAGGAGCTCTTGGACACGGGAAAGGCTGCCCAGTCCAATGTAGGGCCAAACAAGCCCCACAATTGAACTAGCTACTTTGCAAGTTATAGCTCAAGCGATCAAATTTTAAATGGCCATGCCAGCTCAGAATGATTTCATTGATATGATCCTTGGGGAAAAGGATATCAAAATGTTTCAAAATGACCATGATTATTTATTAACTTCTGATTTTTTAAATTAAACCTGGGTCTGTGTTTCCTGGGCATATAAAGTTAGAAAACGACATGCACATATTTACTCTTAAGTGCCAAATGATTTTTGTCATGTTACTTCAATATAGGTTGAAAAACTAAAGTTCTAGGAGTACCTGTAATGTACCATTGTTGTGATTAATCATGGCCATCTATTATGCTATTTGTACAAGATGGAGCTCAGTAGAGGAGTTCACTCATTCCAAACCTTAAATGCACATTTCATACTTGTGCATCTAGAACTTAATAATGGAGAACTAAGCAATGGTTTCATAATTCCAGCACAAGGATATATGCCGGTTTGCTGGTACTGTTCCTAATGCGACAACAACAGGCGATATCGATAGCATGGCCATGTATGCTGGCCAGAGTGTTGGGCTAATCACCGAGATTGTACCAGCAAGGGAAGTTGTCAAGAGGCTAGTCGCTGAAGCACAGCGCGTCATTGGAGAAAAGCTTTCTGGTTTCCCCAAATCATCAGAGTAGTGCTGGTGAAGTCCTTGGTAATTAAACTGTTAAGGTATCTAATGGTGTACGCTGCGTGTTATTTGTAGGCAATAGCCAATGAAAATAAATGGGTTTTCCAAGGTATTCCCTTTTTACCACAGTTTTGTACTTGTATGTGTTGTTTGTAAGTATATATTCAATAAAGGTAAATGATTTCAATACAATGAGACTGACAAGCGGAGCATGTAGGCTGGAGCCACTTGTCAATTACACATCGGCTTGTGCTTATGCTTTTGGAAACTTTCATTTTCATGAACCTCAGAGCAGCTGTCACTAATCAGACCTCAGGTGTCGGGTCATCTAAGATACCAACCTATGACACTACGCACTATGGAGATAGTAGTGTATCCTAGTATAATATGCATGATACCGCCTTATGATACCACCCACTACGGAAGGTCTTAGTGGCAAGGGCAAATTAGTAATCCTAACTAGCAAGATTTTGGAGTTTGATTGGGCTGGATATGGTAAAAGAAGTTTTGGAGGTGGTGAAGTCGGTGGGCTGAAATGACACATTATTGTCTTGGTTCAAGAGGTAGATGGTTCGACAAAGAATACTCAGTTTCAGCCCATTAGCATGTATAATATGGTCTATAAGATAATTTTGAAAAATGTTAATCACATGCCCAAAGGTTATTTCGCCGAAGGTGATTGAACAGACGGGAAGTGCTTTTGTGTCGGATAATATTCTCATTGCACACGAATGCATTCATCGAATCAAGAGGGAGACCAGTAAGAATGGACTATGTGTGGTGAAGCTCGATCTTCATAAAGCATATGTCCGGCTAGAATGGTGTTTTCTGAGGAGAATGATGGACTGAACCGGGTTTGCTGACCGATGGATTGAATTAATAATGAATCGTGCCTCATCATATGTTTACAAGATTAGGTTTAATGCGGAAGAACAAAAAATAAATACTCCAGTGAGAGGCTTACGGCAGGATGACTCCTCCTCGATGTACATGTTCTAGTTTGTGCTGAGGCACTCTCAAGTACCACTTTCCCCCTTGTTTCTCCCTCCGGTGGATCTCCAGCCACCCAAGGCCCGGGCCATGGATGGAGATGGCGACTTCAACGCCGCAGGCGGCGGAAGGGGAAGCGCTGGTCGGAGGCGTGGGGGGCAAGTGCGAGGCAGCCGCGGGTGGGAGACGCAGAGCGGCGCCCCGGTCCGAAGGTCGCGGCAGGAGTTCGTCGCTGAGGGCCTAACGGCAGGTGCAGCGCCGGCGAGTTGGTGGGTACGGCAGGGAGGTTGTGCAGCCGCGAGGAGGCGCCGTCTGCTTCCGCTTCTGCGGCAGGAAGGCGACGATGTGCCTCGTCCAGATCATCCATCGCCAGGCAAGCTGAGCTCCTCCCTCCCCTCTTTTCCAAATCCAAATCCTAATGCTTTGATTTGCAACTGGTTTTTCCATCAAATCAGAAACACTAAATATGGCTTAGCTCCCCTAAACATCTTGTCCCGCCCCGCTATTTTAATTCAACTGAAACTTAAACAAGCTAGCGCAACACTCGACACGAAGCGTCGTCCTCTCGGCCACTTTCACGACCACCCACCAGCAGCATAGCTTCCTCTTTTTCCATAGATGGAATCACGGAAGCTCAACCTCTCTCTCTTGCAGTGCACCCACCACCAGTCCACCACCGCCACTGTCCTCTCTCCCTTTGGGTCACTTCTCTGTTCCCTCCTCCACCATTTTCCCATCAGCTCTGCAAGCTGCGTGCTGACGCGGTCGAACCTTTGCTTGTCTGGAGGCTTTCTCTCCACCAGCGCAAGCTCGACACACACCGGTGTCTATGAAGGATAGCCTTGCCCTTGTGTGCTTTGCAGGGACTAGCAGATATGTTGATCGAAACTCTTACCTTAGCTTTCTGTCTCTACTACTCCCCTGATGTGATTAGATACATGATACAAAGATTATTCGGTGGAACTCTGTGGCGTCCAGGTAGGAACGCTCCATGCCGTCGCAATGCAGGAAGCCTTTTCGTTTGGAATCTTTTACACAGCCACCCCACAGACGACACGGCGCTCTCCCTAGCCATGTAGCTCAAGGACGAACCAGACCGAACAATCTGATTTGACTCACGTCACGTATAGGTACAGGAGCATCTAGGGCGTGCGTGCAAGGTTCAGCACGCAGCATTTAACGTTGAGGCCCCGAAGCCATTTCTGTGCTCTGCCCATCTTTTTTCTCTCACAAATCCAACCGAGGTAGAGTGAGCGAAAGAGGAAGAAGCATTTGCTGCTCTGCGCCGTGCCGTGCCCTCCTGTGCGCAGCCGCCGCCACCATCCGGTCGTCCTCTCTCCCTCTCGGTTCCTTCCACCACCACCACCACCACCTCTCCTCCTCACACGCCAAGCTCACGCACATTGGCGTCGCCCCCCAGCTTCCTTTCGGAATCGCAGCTCCAGCCATGGCATCCTTGGCCAACCTCCTGATCTCACTTTTCTCGCTCACCCTCGTGCTCCTGCATGCTCCTGCACCTGCGGTATGCGACGACCTAGTCGCAGGCCTCTCTCCAAGCCATCGCACATACATTGTGATGCTGAGGCCACCCATCGAAGCCGGCAGCGAGGACGACCACCGCTGGTGGCAGGATTCCTTCCTGCCAACGCCTCTCGCCGGCTCCGATGAGCCACGCCTCATCCATACCTACACTGAGGTCTTCACGGGGTTTGCCGTGAGGCTCACCGAAGATGACCTCGCCATGGTGTCCCAGAGGAAGGAGTTTCTGCGGGCGTTTCCAGACCATCTCTGGCGCCCCAGCACCACTCACACTCGAAGTTCCTCGGACTGGAGAAAGATGCCGGGCTGTGGAGGGACACCAACTATGGCCAAGGAGTCATAATCGGGGTCCTGGACACCGGCATATACGCAGAGCATCCTTCCTTTGATGACAGTGGCATCCCGCCACCCCCATCAAAGTGGAAGGGCTCATGCCATGGCGCTGCACGCTGCAACAACAAATTGATAGGTGCCAAATTCCGTAATCCCAGAGCATATGATTCCGGTGATGACACGGGGCATGGAACACATACCTCGTCCACCGCAGCTGGGAACTTCGTCAGTCATGCCTCAGCCCACGGCCTCGGCAGGGGCACAGCTGCCGGAATTGCTCCACATGCACACTTGGCCATGTACAGGGTGTGCATAATTCTTGGGTGTGCATCCTCGGACATAGTTGCCGGGTTAGATGAAGCCGTCAAGGATGGTGTTGATGTGCTTTCACTCTCCCTCGGCCCCTTTTTTGATGTCAACTTCACTGATGATCCGGTTGCCATTGGCACATTCAATGTGGTAGCAAAGGGTGTTGTTGTCGTGGCTGCAGCTGGTAACAACGGTCCAAGGTCCTTTATTGCCAACTCTGCACCATGGTTGCTCACAGTTGCAGCTGGCTCGGTGGACCGAAGCTTCCAGACCGTTGTGCAGCTTGGCAACGGCGAGCACATCAGTGGGGAAGCTTTCAATCAGACTGCGAACTCAAACTCCAACTCTGTTTCTCTGTATTGGAACAAACACTGCAAGTCATCATTGGCTGGAAGAAATGTGTCTGGCAAAATTGTGATTTGCCATAACACAGGACCAATGAATGACACAGGGTCAGCAATCAACCAGTCTGACATCAGTGGCATCATGAGTGCCGGGGCGGCTGGCATAGTCCTGATCAACAGGAAAGATGCTGGCTTCACCACCCTTCTGGAGGATTATGGCAGTGATGTTGTGCAGGTGACCGTGGCTGATGGCAACAATATCATAGAGTATGCAAGGGCAACAAGCAAAGCCAGTGCCAAAGTCATATACAAGAACACTATGCTTGGTGTTCGTCCATCTCCCACTGTCGCGGCATTCTCATCCCGCGGTCCCAGCACGTTCAGCCCCGGTGTGCTAAAGCCAGATATATTAGCACCCGGGCTCAACATCATTGCTGCATGGCCACCACTCACCATTCTTGGATCTGGGCCATTCAACATTAGATCAGGGACATCCATGTCGACTCCACATGTCAGTGGAATCGCTGCGCTTGTCAAGAGCTCCCATCCTGATTGGTCTGCTGCTGCTATCAAGTCAGCCATCCTCACCACAGCTGACATCACGGACAGCGCTGGTGGCCCGATCTTGGACGAGCAGCATCAGAGGGCAACTGCGTATGCCATGGGTGCTGGCCATGCCAATCCTATAAAAGCTATTGACCCGGGCCTTGTGTATGACCTTAGCATCACTGAATATGCTGGCTACATATGCGCTCTCCTCGGTGATCAAGGCTTGGCAACCATTGCGCGTGACCCGACGCTGTCCTGCAAAATGCTTCCCAAGATACCAGAGGCACAGTTGAACTACCCATCCATAACAGTGCCACTCAGGACAAGGCCATTCACGGTGAACAGAACCGTGACAAATGTGGGGCCAATAAATTCAGTATACACACTGAAGATGGAGGTTCCCAAGTCGCTCACAGTGCGAGTCTACCCAGAGACGCTGGTGTTCTCCAAGGTTGGACAAAAGAAAACATTCAGCATTACGGTGAGCAGGCATCGCAATGTCGGGTCAAAGGCCTTGCAGGGAAGTTTGAGCTGGGTGTCCAAAAAACATATTGTGCGTAGTCCGATCGTGGCTTCTCCTCTGTTGTAATCAGTAAAAGCATGTGTGACACATGACGTTGTAGAATCGCGCATGTAATATTGTAATTAGGGAAATGACTGTCTTTTAATTAGAAGTGTATCCATGCCTGTAAAATAATTGATGTTTGGACGTTTAGCATCCATTGCTGTCACAATTCTTTTCTGAATTACTTTTTCCTTTTCCCAACTTATCAACAATGTTTGCTGCAGGTAGTAGATCACCATTGAGAGGTGCTGCTTCTAAGGTGTAAAATCCATCCAGGTACCTAAACCTACCCTTTCCCTCATATGGGTATATGCCATTGCTACCTCCAGATTTTTTATCCGCGCTATTGATGATATACTTTCTGCCGATATGAGCTATTGATGATAAACTTGCTCTTTTTTTGTTTCCTCTACATTAGTTCCTTTCAATGCTTAGGTTCAGTTGGGCACTAATGACTATTTCGGGTGCTTTGAAATTAGATTTTGATGATATTAAGGTCATCATCAATCTACATGAACAAAGGAGAGGTTTGCCTGAATACTCGTAGTTAAATTGGTTTTTCTCCCTGTGTTTCTTTTCTGGTCCTTTTTGTCTTTTGCAGTTGGTGTATATATGTTCCGAAGCTAAATTGAGTCTTGACTTTTAAGAAGAAAAATACATCGTTGCAGTAATTGTACAGTTTAAACCTATTAGTTCGTGTTGTAAGCACATGTATTAGTGAGTCAGTTTAGAGCTTGTACTATTAGTTGTGCATGTTAGCTCACTCCCCTGTCTCAACCCAGAGCCAGGCACCGAGTTAGACCTTGCCAACACACAATCTCTTCTTCCTCAACTCCTCTGCTTTCTGCCTCCAGGTCCAGGTCGCTCTCCTCAGTGGTGCTACATGAGTGAAGATTTATGTTTGCTACTGGATCCGAAATCCTTCATCTTTGCTGATGCTATTCCCCTATATTTTCCCATCACTTGACACTCTGATCTCCCTGATTTTGGTCTCTGGTTTTTGAAATGCAGATAGTGGCCGCAGCGTTGCCGCTGGACGGCGCACACTGGAGCTCGAGTATGCAGCCACGACAGAGCTGCTCGGACATCACTGTATGTTGACGTTCTCTATCACTCCTGAACACCTTGAACTCTCCTCTACTTGATCTAGAGGTTTCTGGGACCTAAAATGCTCGTGTGCTGAGACAAAATCCCCAACTCTCGCCTTTAAACCCAGCATTTATATTAGGCCTAAACCCATAATTTATACTGATGTTTAACTCAAATTCCCACCTCAATGGTTTCTGCTATAAAACTGAGGTGATGGTGTCGTTAAGTCCTAAGTATTTTGCTTGCCTTAAAGCATTTCACTATTTTCTTCATGTCGCCAGCTTTTTCCGTTAATGAAACCGTTGTGGTGACATGGGATTTGTGCTTGTACGTGAGAAAAGAAAAATGATGGCATGAAGAAAAACACCTTTTTTTGATGCAATTGCTCCTTTTTGTTCTTGCTTGCTGGCTTTGTCTCTACTCTGGATGCAATTGCTTCTTTAGGCATGCTTCTCAGCTCCTCCCCCTCCCACGACAGCCAGCATTGGTGGTCTCTCAGGTTACCACCTCCTTTGGTTCTTTGTTTTTTTTTTAATTGGGAAAGAGAAGTGGAGACAGTGGGAAGGGGGGAACTACGGCCAGGTGAATATCTTCTTCTATTCTTATCCCTCCTCCTCGAGCAAGTATACCTTTTTTTTCTTTCCCGAAAAGAGGGTAAAAGCCCCCAGTATCGATTGAAGCAAGTTATCCCATACCTTGGTCTAGATGATCCTTTCATTCATTGGTTGAGCTACTATGCTTACACTATTCGAGCCCCTTGTATGTTTACAAAGACGATTAGTGCAGCTGCACTGTATTTATGATGAAAATGCTGGTTCATGCACAGTATTAATGTTGGTGATCTATCTGTTTATAGGTGCACAGTGGGTTTTATTCTGCATATCATAATACAACATTGCGTGATGGAGTCATCAATGGCATCCAGAAGACCAGGGAAGCATATGACAATATTCCCATCATGGTGACTGGACATTCTATGGGAGGGGCCATGGCTTCGTTTTGTGCCCTTGATCTTATTGTGAGTGCTAATATTTGTCTGAAGAAGATATGCTTTCATTTATTTAGAAGTTTCTCTACTTTTCATGAATGCATCCTCCTGCTAAATTCTACTACAAGCTGACCTTTTTGAATGGAATAGGGTGCATTGTTGGGGATTCCATTCCTCCTCTGTTCTTAGTTTTAATCGATTCTTTCATGTGTATAAAATGCATTGAAAAAACTTCTAACATCACTAAAATCAATACTACATAAGTACTGCACAATTCTCAGACTGAACTCTCTTTACATTTGACAGACTAGTTATTGCTAATATTTTGTTGGGAATGACAGCAAGTGTCGGCGAATCAAGAACCTCAGTAATAGTATAATTTGATTTCTGTGCTGTTCTTCTGAATACAAAAATCTTAGACGAGGCAGATGTAACTATCTTTGTTCATGTGTGGACAGTACACCCTCTGTATATCTGAACAGTGGCATCAAGCATAAGTAGTACTAGCGTCTGTTTTTGTCTATCCTGAAAAGTACAACATGCTTCTGATTTTAGCCACCATATTGGGCTCGATAGCCTAGTATACCCGATCGAGCAAATCTGTGACGATTCTGGTGAAGATCCCACTTGCAGCAGGTCCTTTCCGCTCTCACGTTTTAACATTCTGTCCTTTGTGAACTCTTTGCCAGCTGATGTTCTTTCACCCTAACATTGCTCTTCTATTCAGGTCCGTCAGTGGAAATAGCGTGCAAGACCATATCCACTATCTTGGCATCAGCATGCATTCCGAGTCGCGGGGATCATGCAGGATCGTCACGGATGACAATATGCTCAGGTACAAAGTTGGCACTGTAGATGGCGCTATTGTCTTCTCGAAGCAGCCTGGTTTATCAGTTGATCAGCTACTCAGTGCACAGTGAACAAGCTGAAGATTACATGGATTTGTTTTTATGGTTCATTTCTGCCAAAGTACAATATTCTTGTTGGCAATCAAAGCACTATCTCATGCATATATATACACGCGTTATCCTGGCTGGATTAAATTATCATAGCCGAGGGTGTATTTCTGAAATGTACAAACATATTTGTGCTGATTAACTTGTTCATATTCTTGTATATAATTTAATTTATTTAAGCATGGCGGTTGCTTTCATTATGTACAGCATACCAGATGCATATGTTATATATGGTGAAGTGCACAAGTCAGTTTGTGGTATCAATTGTTCTTAAAAATGTTGAGGATGTTTATACACAATGGTTTTTGACATTCCTGCCGTCAAATGCTTTGTTTTACAATTGCCTGGTTTTGATATTCAAGTTAAACTATTAAACTTTACAAGGATGTGGTAAAATTTTAAAAATCTGCACGGCTATTGTACATGCATTTCATTGGATATGGAAATCAAGCTGTCTCTCTAAATAGATATTCTTATTTTTTTGGCTTCTCCTTTAAGACAGATTGAACACAAGGGGTCTACTAAACAGAAAGAATTTCTATGTTGAGAATAACAAATGTGTTTATGTGTGATGATGAACCTAATGAAGATTACATCCACCTTTTCTTTTTATGTGACTTTAGTCAGAACTTCTGGATTGCACTTGATTTTTAATGGAACTAGTGGACCCGTTGCGTCAAATGGCACAGAGGCACGCTAAATCCATGTACACATTGAAAAGAAAATACATTATTTAGTTGATTTAGTCATGGGCAAGCACATATGGTAACAAATTTAACACCCTTTAGAAAAAGAATGGTGACTCCACAATAAAAAAAAATGATTTCTTGTTATCTACAGCAAGATGTGCGCAAATACCCATTTAAAATCATGAATGTGTAGTAACTTTAGCTGTGAGCAACCACTTAGAGCGCCAACGCAAACCCTTTTAATCAAAAATTAAGGACTTCTTTTTACAAATATATACTTGAGCATGCACAATTTGTAATCAATCACATTTTCAAACAAGGGATTGAAACAACAGTTAACATAGCTAACACTTTGCATTTGCATTTAAGTGTAAAATATTGTAAGATAGGAATAAGGGTTTGGTTCTTCCTTGGAGATGCACCAACTCCAGTACACACATACATAGACCTAACAAATATTTCTTCACCAGGAACTACGTCACACAGCAAGGCTCCATCATCCGTGAAATCAAACTAATTTAGCTACCCATCAAATGTAGAAAAAACTTTGCTGCTGGAAACTTGCACGTTCATTCTCCCCTGCAACCTTAGCTCGCGGAACCCGGCTTCGAGGGCAGATACAGGGGCATGGGGACCTGTCATGATTTTTTGAGAATGCAAAACACACCAGCATGAGATTTATTAGGAAAAACACATTATATCAGTTTCTAATTGGCTCACATTATAGCAGAAATAATGATAACTGACAACAGGCCTGGAAGATAGACTAACAACATAATTCCCACAATCAAATTAGCTGGATTAGGATTTCCATATGTACATACCGCCACAACATATTATAGAATCTGTAACCTCAGTGGAGAACAAAGTGTTCAGTAAAAAATAACACAATCTGGCCTACATAACTTTGGAATCACTGCACATTGTTGAAACTTGTAAGCCCGACATTCCTTATTAGCATTAAGGCGAGCCAAAAGTATTGAAACCATGATGACCTAAATAGTGCATCAGGTAGAGCATTACCTGCACTGGCCAAATGATGACATGGTCTTCCTTTCCTTGACGCCAAATGATGGAGACCTTGTTCTTCACCAAATTCTTCCATTGGATCCTTGCGCTGCTTTTCTCCCAAATTAGTAAATTTTATACAAGGAAATCAAAACCAGAGAGACAGTAATATCAACAGGTCAAAAGAGAACACCTTATAGTGATTTGTCGAGAACTGCCTCTTGCTGCCTCTGCAGGATTGTTTTGCCCATCGTCGTCTCTAGATCCCTTCCTCCTAGATGCACCACTATATTGGTACACAGAGCCGCCGAACGATCAGTAAACTAAGGACCATGAATTAAGATCACTTTTTAAAAAAGTAATCATGTGATGCATAAAAATTGCAAAATAAAATAGCAACCACGTGGTAAGAACCGGCAACTCATTTTACAGGATAAATATTTGCCTAACCCTTGCTGCAGATGGTCAACACCACAACACAATGACACATAATAGCAGGTTCATATATAGCAAGATAAAAGGAAACTAAGATTACAACACAATCAGACAAATCTATATATTCAAGTACACTAAGATTTTACCTTTGTCTATTTCCTTTAGAATGGTGAACCAACAATGATGGATGGATCATAGTACTGTGGACAAAAAAATTACTATATATGATTAATTTTAATGTGACAAAAGCAAAGCAAAGTGGTCCATGCCGGAATTCATGCCCAGCAATCAATTCTACACCTTTTCTCTGTGCATAGCTTTATTTTCGTTTCTGTATGTCTAAGATAAGTTACCCCATTTCTCATCCCTCGCTGCTCTGCTCATACCTTGACAATCTGGAAGCACCAAAGGAATAAGCACTTTGTGCATATATAAATATAGCAGTCAGCCAGGCATGGTTAAGCAATGACATGAAAGATAAATATGCCAGTCGACGCTAATAAGGTAGGCTACAATCTTCTGGGAACCACTAACTTGCAAGGCACTGCAAATAAACTAAACACAACGACCTGACCCTAATGATGCTAGCTTATGGAAGCCATAGCCTATCTGATAGACAATGAAAGTGATCAGAAGACCAACAACAATTTTGATTTCAGAAAAGGGTATTTCTTAAGCAATGCTTTTATTAGAAAGATGCATTCACATATATTTTTCTAAAATCCCATGCAAATGTGTTGATCCATTCCAGGGAAATAATTCATACCCAAAAAACCTGGAACATTGATGGGGACAGTATTTAAGGCAAAGCAAGTATTTGCCTAATCAACACAGAAACTTTGCATATTCCACTTTGCTGTAGTAAACATATTTGAGAACAGTTCAAACAGGACCTCCATATGTTATACATAAGTAGCCATATGGAGCTGTAAACCAAGACAGAGGCCACTCAAGGCAGAAATTCAAATAGTGACAAAGGAACATCTCGTAATCAGGAGAATTCTATGACTATTCAAAAACAGAAGGCACCTCAGGAAGCGTGTAGTCAAATTAGTCTAGCTTAAAAACTAAATAGTAAATAAGGTACCATTCGTTTTTCCATGAAAAATAGGCATGCCATATTAGATTTCTGAAATCCTTTACTTGTAAATGCCATATCCAACTGCCCAAATTATTGATGTATAACCCGTCAGCTGCATCCAGTCAACTGTTTTTAAGAGAATAGGCAAACAACAAGAAACCAAAGCAGACCCCCGCTTCTTAGAAAGAGCTTCAATAAACTTAAATTGTTGTCCTATTATATTAATTAATCTATACAGATGAGACTTATTCACGGGTTTGTCCTCAAGAAAACAGCTTTAACTCTTACAAAAAAATAGTTTGACCAGTTCTAAAAAAAATCCATTCGTATGCACATGTTTAACTCTCAAAAAATAGCTTTAACTCTCATAAAACAGGTTTAACTCTCATAAAACAGGTTTAACTCTCACAAAACTTGCATGTGTCTGTCCTCAAGAAAATTTCCATTATCACCCATCCAACGGATGACCCAAGACCATAGATCACAAAGCCATATCTTCACGCCATGTCCCCAATCTGCATATGAGACCTTTCTGATTAGAAACTACATGGAAAATAAACAACATTTATCTAATTGGATCTTAAGTAAACATGGCTGCATGTTTGCCGATAATCTAATTGAATTTTAAGGAGGGCGACAAGATGCATGTGTGTGGCCACGACACCCATGTTGCCAAACTGTTTAGTGCGGCCAAGAAGAAAACTGACAATACTGGAAAGTAGCCGGACCTGGGGTCGTGAGGGAGGTTGAGGATGAAATCTTCGCCGCTGCATGCCAGAGAGCAGTGGGGTAAGACAATGCTAATGTTTATAGAAGATGTGAACTCTTTAAAATGCATGTATAGCCCTTTTTAGGGGATTAAAGGGTACAGAAAAGCAGTAAAAAATGGAGCCAGCTCATAAATACATTTATGGGCAGAAACATATATATGCCTAGATGGAACACATAAAGATAAGGAATGCATCTATCGGTACATGGAAACCCAGATCACGGCAACATTAATAAACAGGTTCAGAAGTGATGTACAAAGCATCAAATTTGCCCTATGGAGTGTCCAACTACACAGGAATGGTATTAGAATCCAGAAACTGTATGAGATGTAGCATGCCACACGTGAAATGCTAGGTCACTTACATTGCTTGTATTTGGATGTGCACAACATCAGTACATAGAGATTTTGCCGCACAATATACTTATCAGCTAAGAATCTTGGAAAATGGAGATCCAATCCCATAACCTAGCAAATCATCAAACAAAATCAGGAAGGAAAATATAGGAGAAATCAAAGGATAATACCATAGCTCCAGAGACATTGACCAAACCTGGAATTGTGTAACTGGTACGTACAGACATCACCAACACCAATCCTGGCTACTGCAGTCGGCGGCGCAACGTCTCTTACCGACCAAACCAACATGTGAAACAAGAATGAAATTAGATGGAAAGGGGAGCCGAATTAGGCAGGAGGAACTCATGCGGGGAGGTGCATCCAGAAGGGACGAGGGACGAGGGGTGAGGGGTGAGGTCCTGGTCCTTCTTCGATGCGGCTTAGCGGGGCGACAATGAACAATGACGGCGCCGTCCGGCACTCTCCCACCCGCATCCGTTGCTCCCCGCTGCTTCCGCCCGCCTGCGCCAGGCTCGCCTCGAGCCGGCCGCCGCCATGGAGCCTAAGCGACGGGAGGTAGTTCTGGGAGGAGGAGAAACGCGAAGATGGGAGGGCTGGGAGGGATGGGCGCCGCGGCAGGGGTGCGGGTGAGGAGGAAGGAGGGAGGCGTGCGGCGGCTTTGGTGATTGGGGGAGGGTTTGCCACCAGCGCAGGGCGCGACGTGCACTGAGACGACGCACGCCTCGCACGGGGGACCCAACGCGCGGCGCCCGCACGTCCAGTTGCCAGCCGTGTGCATCGGCCACGCGAACCCAGTAGCGAGGGAACACAAAGCAACTGACCACCGGCCCCGCCCCTCCACACGGCCCCAGCGTCAGTGGCCTTGTGTAGCGCTAAACTAAAGGCACCGGACGACCCGGAAAAAAGGCGAGCGCACCGGACGACCCGGAGAAAAGACCCGTGAGTGGGCGGACCCGGTACTATGTAGAGGTCAGCCTTAGCACGACACGCGCAGGAGTCAGCCACAATTCTCTCCAACCCCGGCATAACGCGGAGAACAATAGAGAGTCCCTTGCACGTGGGACCAGCGGCCATCCTGGCCCACTCGTCATGGCATGGAAGGGGTAGCAGCGGGTGTACATATGTCCTTCCAGCCGGCTGCCAAGCCAATAGGGGCGCGCTACGCGAGGCACGCACGCGGCACGCCAGGGGAGGCCGCCCGCGACCCAAAAAGAACTGACCCAACCAATAGCGCAGGAGGCTGAGCCCACAGGTCATCGCCCCAATGAATTCACCAGAAGGTCAAACGAAGATCGAAAATTGCCAGCGCAGATCGAACGGCAACCAATCAATGGAAGACCAGTTTGACCAACATCCGACGGACAAAAGATACGCAAATCGAGGGACGATTCTGGAGAGGAGTTGGCTAGCAACCTTATATGTTAGAATGCCACAGTTGATATGCTGATGGAAGCTAAAGATAGAATCATTAGAGTTACTAAGCTCCCACGAAATGGAGAGTTGTGAGCGTTGTAGACTGTTTTTACGTGCTGGACCCCACATGTTAGCCGGTAGGAGCGGTGGTCTCTCTAGGCTGGGCTTGGATGATAGGTCAACGTGTCGTTATGTACGACTTCGGTCCCTTCATGTCGGTTTCGCTGCCAGCTCGCGTGGAAAGAGAATGAAAAGGCAGTTTGGGGAAGGGAGGCAAATCGACCATTGTGATACGGGCTCTGCCTCTGTTCGCACTTCGCAGCTGCATGCTCCCAGAGAAAATGGGCGAAGGAAATTCAGCGCCACCACATCAGACAACGGAAATCCGGTCCGCCCCAGCTTCTTCGTCGCCAGTGCGGCCGCCACTGTCGCTCTTCCGGCTCCTCGCCGACACGCTGCGGGGAGGACGCCTGCGGGGAGATCCGCAATTTTGCTGCGTTGGCGTTTGCGGGCAGGACATGATGAGATCCGATTCTTCCTCTAATATTGGTGGAGCTTGGCAGCGGGAAGAAGTCGGAGGATCGAGGAGATCACACGCAGCCGGCGGTTCTTGAGTCTGCACTTAATCGCCGTTTACCAGACCTGCAGGTTAGGCGACTGTACGAGTATGTCTTCTTCGGCTCTAAGGTTCAGTTTATGAGAAAGGAAATAATTGAAGTGCACGCTGTTATTCATCTAAGAATTATTCCAACAACAGAAATATGCCAAACATGTACTATGGTCTGATGCAAGTTCGGAGGACAAAGTTTCGATGTTGCAGTCAAACAAAGCCTGATAGTAAACTTGCAGCCAACAACAGTTGCTTTGATAAATAGTCAAACAAAGCCCTCTGCAAAATGCAGTAGCAACAAATGTTTAAACTTATAACCTGTATTTTTTTGCAGCCTTAAATAAAGTTGTACTCCCTCTGTAAACTAATATAAGAGCGTTTAGATCACTATTTTAGTATTCTAAACGCTCTTATATTAGTTTACGGAGGGAGTATTAGCATTTTGTTTTCGTTCATTTTCAAGGTTCAAGAAAACAAACATGGCAAAACTGGCTTCTAACAGGGTCTATGTTGCTGTCCTCCTTGACCAGAATCTGCTTCTCCATTATACATCCTCCACTAACAATGAGGTTGATCCAGTTTGCTGCTGGGTTCATGTAGTATGGTTTCTAACCCACATTACAGAGTTATTTGTGGTGCTTTTGAAAATCAGATTCACGGTCCTTGACAACAGTCTTCTAATTCATGATGTTCAGGTGAGCAACAGGCAACTTGGTTGTAACATATAATTGACTATGAGCAAGTAGACATCACAATGGCTTCTGGCACAACTCCTGAATTCGGGAGATGTATCAATATGCTTTGACCACACCAACTAGATGATGCTCATAATTGAAAGTCTAAACTAAGGAAAGACTCAAGTAAGATAAGTGGAGGAGAAAGTAACCTGACGGAATATTACATAAAGCATTCGTGCATTTGAATTGTGTGGAATATATTCTTCTATTTGCTTGGATCAGATGAAATTCAATTTTTCATGCGACTTTGTTTGGCCTGTTAAAACCCTCCACTAATTGAAATGCAGTCTATTTACTGGTTAAGGTTCCATTTTTTGGATGTTCTGTTTAGGCTTTACCAATTGTCCAATTAATATTTTATTATTGTTTTGGACTCAGGCATGTCGATTATGATGGATCTAACCATCAACAACCGAGGTCAGGAGAGGGCGTGGTACGGCCGGTGCTCTGCAATTCATTCTTGTCACTTTCTTCAGTTTTCACTCTCTAGAGGCAAGATGAATGGATCAAGTAATTAGATGACACCCATGTAATAGCGGATTAAGTGTTTTTGGTGTATCTATGCAAGCATGGCGACGATTCACTGTTGTTGAAGACTCTATTTGCGGAGTAGATGAATGTGCTTCATATATCATAGTTTAGACAAGGTGTTCCATATATAATCCATGTTTACAACAAATAGCACCTTATGCTTAAAGTTTTGATGATAACTATACCATGTTTTGTACATGTTTTACACTAATTTTACTTAATTTTGGATTAGTGAAAAGTGTGTTGCCCAAGTGTACTAGCAAGACTTTTCAATGACATCCTTTTAGAAGACACTAGGAATGTGCTTTTACCTCCTTTTGCCAATCACAATGTGTCTTGCTTATTAGCAATAAATGAACATTTTTATTTTTACTTGTCTGGTTGTTGATGTTTCCCTTTAGCAGCTTAATCTTGCAATTGAATAATACTTTTTATTAATCATTTTAATAAACACTTTTTGCATTGCACATACACTATTAGTAGTGTCCAATCAAAAGACAGGGATCAACCACATCAAACCGAACAATGCAAAATATGCCGCCCAACAAACATCAATTTTATATGAAAAAATGGGTAATAAATGATTAGAAAGAAAATGCACAATAAACATGATAGTGAAAAGCGGCGCAGCAAAGCGCGCGTCACCTTCTAGTGCCAATTCAATGTTTCAAAGAATGCCTGATCACTGCATGTAGGAGCATATGGAAGCACAGAAATAGTATAATATTTGACCACAAGCAAAGAAATCTAGAATACTGTATCGGTAGCTTCAAGGAACATTTTTCTATGGTAATCAAGAAAACCAGGCCTAGTCTTAATGAGGGTATGCAATCATGGTTGGACTATTTATAGACAACATTTGTAAGACTCATACATACATGATACATTTATAAATGTTCATGTACTGCTACCATGTTCCACCATAGAAGTACAGGTTTTTTAGGGTACCCTGGTACTCCATAGGCAGGGCTTCGAGTACAAACTAGATCTGACCGTTCCTTTGAGAGGGTACTTTGGTCTTTTTGTCTCTTTCATCTAAACGTACTCTTGATGAATTCTCTGGGCCAACTATTTTCTTCCGATTTCCGGATCAAGCACAAACCGTGGCCTCCCTGATCTTGCATAGCTGTGGCTGCCTTCTCTTCCTCTAGTCTGCGCCCTTAGTTTCACACCCATGAAAACATGGCGCGTCGGCCGCCGGCGAGACCTTCGATCCTCCGTCGTATCCGAGTCTAGTTCTTCACTTCGCTAGCGAAGGCGATAAAATTACTAGCCTAGTTCTTCGGTGTCTTGTATAGAAAACTGGAATGTTGTAAATTGTTGAATATCGACATCACGTTTCATTTCTTTTGAGTGCTCATGTGTTGATTTATAAATCGCAAAGGAGCCATGGCTTTCAGATGATGCATCCATCTTTATTTCCTGACGGGTCCCTCGCCGGCCGGTTCACACTGCATGCTAGTCAAATCTCGTAATTACCGTAACTGCCGTTCGGAGGGAGTAATTTCCACCTTGATTTCCATATATTGATTACCAATTTACCCTTTAAATCAAGGTACTCCCCAACTTTTGGCGGTGGTACTCCTAAACGCCAACGTTGGTGTACCAACCAATCCTATCCATCAGATTAAGATAAATGAAGGGCCTATATTCATTTAAGGGTACTGTAAAAGAACTCTAGAAGTAAGAGAGAATTACTTATTTAATATTGTCTTTAATTTTGTTTCCTGTTTGACACTTGGAATTTTTTGTTTCCTGTAAGACACACACACATGCTTGCTAGACTATGCCGGCGCGCATTCTGGCCTATGGCCTATCTTATGCTATCTTGGTTTTGCCTATCTTATGCGGACCGACCGGAGCATAGGTTAAGCAAGAATGCTCGCACGCTCACAATAGCTCACGGTAGCTCTAAACTGAGCGAGAGCGCAAAATTCCTTATCCCGCGCACTGGTCCTAATTAGGTCTCCGCATGAATAGGCCTCCTCACTCGTTAATGAATGAGGGTAAAACCAACTGCTGAAATACTAATGCAATTTATTTCGTTACCATTCCACAGGTTCACCCACGTCTCGCAACTACCCTCCCTAATTGTTGGTAGTAAAGCATGTCGGATATGGTAATAAAATAATTTACGTTACCAACTACGCTTCTGTAGTAATACGGGTTGAGGATATGGTAATAGAATAATTTGTGTTACCAACTACACTCCATAATTATTGGTAGTAAAACAGGTCGGGATATGGTAATAAAATTACTTGTGTTACCAAGTAAAGCATCATGTTCACGTAAACGCAGAACCCCATGATAGTAATGCGTCATGTTTGAATTACTATAACTAGACCTAATATTATCATTGATTTTTACATGGAGAGGAATACCTAATGCTAGTAATCAATTATTATAACTGGACCTAATATTACCATTGATTTTTACATGGAGGATTGAGACCTAATGCTAGTAATGAATTATTATGACTGGACCAAATATTACCATTGATTCCTACATGGAGGGGAGAGACCACGTGCTAGTAATGTGCATCATTCACATGTATGAGTCAAAGTTCACACATATGTCATGAGCAGCACAAAAGTGACTTTAACTGAAAGAAATTAGATGATGTTCACAAGCCGAGTCTTCTTTTGCTTCTTGTGCTAATTGTAGGGTTGTCCAAGGTTTTCTTGGCTTCTCGCGCCCATTGCAGGGTTGTCAAATAGCACCATAGGAATGTTTTCATCTTTTTTAGCAAGCGCTATCTTTTCCCTTTTGGTCCTTACGTTCACAGCATAGTCTGCTTGCTTCGTAGGAACATGAATAGGCTCAAGAATGAGCTCGGGTTTGTTAGATCCAGTTCTTGATCTACATTTGTTCATATATGGTAGCAATAATTTTAGAGCAAACAACAACATTAACCATGCACAATATTCAAAACTTGCAAAGCTCACCTTTTACCCCTTCTCCTTTTTTCCTATTTGTAGTCTCTAACCTTTGGCTATGGATTAGGTCAATACATACAAATCGAAATCAATTTTCATTTGGCACAAATCAATCTCGGTTTTCATTTGGCACAATGGTAGGTGTAAAATTGCTAACCTTGGTAGAAAACACATAGCGATTGTTGGTGCTTCATCCTCTCTTGACACAATGGATGACTTGGGTAGTGTTTCTCCTCTTCTTTGGTGGTTCTCTACACAAGCAATTTGCTAACATGTATGGTTGATTACAAAACACTAATGCCTGAAAGTATAACAAATTAAAAACAAGTTTATTAACTCACAACCATCATAGCAACAATGTCATCGAGGTTACCCTTCTTGCAATTGTGCAAATGGTGTCTCCTTACAATTGTGCCAAGGTCATGGGCCGAGACACATGATGTACATGCAGTCAATAGCAAATAACTATTGAAAAATATATGGTGGTGTCGTACATGAGTGAGGGGGCATATGTCCTCCCCGCCCCTAACATAATATGGGGGAGCGGGCAAGCCGCCATAATCCTAGATTAACTATACATTCATGATTATTAGAGCCAGGTATCCATTAGCTTTCATGTGATCAGCACTACGCCAGCCGCCCCGACACTCATGATGCCACCGCGTAAACGTTTATTCCAATAAAGAGGAAATGACTTGGAGCTTGAGTTTGAAATCTGGTTACAAGCTTCCCCGTTGATGTAATTACCGTTCCCAAACTGCACAACA